>NW_019214073.1:13506-144772 GCF_002532875.2 Varroa jacobsoni | reverse complement strand
TATATTTGGTTCGACTGATGTTTTTTGGGCGCATTGGTCGCCAGGACGCCACCAAGGTACAAAAGTTTTTTTTATATTACCGGTATATTTATATTACCAGTAGTATCACATACTATAAACCATATAGAGATCTGATATGATTTCATATGTTTCGGTTGATCTGTTTATTTTGTTTTTAAGACGTTACCAAAACATGAGGATCTTATCCTCTGTTTTTTTGATAATAATTATTTGTACCTTTTCCTTCACTATTCGTCACTTTATTCTAATGTAATTAGAATTGGTTTTTTTTTAACACGAATGTGAACTCATATATATATATATATATTATATATATATATAATTATATATATATATGACTTTTATTTCATTCAAAGAGCTTGCAAATAGAGATGCATTGCCACCCTACTGTCACATAAGCAAACCGATACGATTAATAGGATTCATTTTCACTCAAAAGGTTTAGCTTTAGGCATCATGTCAATTTTCAACTTTCAAACGACTCTGAATTAGAGGGTTAAATATGTGAAGATGTATTGTATTTCTATTGGGCTCATCAAAGGCTTTCGATTGGCACTACGATGTCTTGCTACATGAACTTATATGTTAAAAAAAAACTAGATCCCACCTAAACGAAAAAACAAGTTCTCTGTTTTAGATATAGGAGGATGTACTGCGTTTTTATTCGCCTCGTCAAAAAATTTATCAATACATTTTTCATAAACAATTGGCATCATTAAAATTTTATTTTGCGGACAAGAAAATATTTTCAATTTTTTAGTGTTTCCTTCAAAAGAAATTTTAGAAAATATTTTGAGATACATTGGTCAGCTTAACAGCCGCTACAACTTCTAATCGACATTTATCCGAAATTTATTCAAGAAAGCATCTAAAAATAGCCTGAAAGGCAGGGCGAGGTGAAATTAAGTGTTTTAATCATTTTTACGGCAAAATATCAATTTAATATACAGGAACGTATTTTGCATTTTTACTGAACTCGTTAAAAGCTATAGATTGGCGTCAATAAAAGCCTTTCTTGCATAAAGCACAGATAGGTTATTTGCTTTTCGGGCTAACCTAAGCATATTTTTGGATGTATGAGCATGTATCGCGCATTTTAGTTTTACTGCCGTTTTCTCAGTGGAAAAAAATTTTCAGTAAAAATGTGCTAAACCATAGTCAGTCTTAGTTCCTCTAACTTCTCATGGGTATGAGAGATTTCTGCAGAAAGCTGCCCAAAATGAAAGCAAACATTGCAAAAAAAGAAAACCTACAATTTACCTAAATCAGTAAGCTCTATATAGTGGAAAAAACACCCCCGTTCCCGCTAAAAAAATATCCAATTGAATATACATTACGCGCAGCTTTTACAAGGATAAAATCCCAGCGTGTACATACAACATATGTACAGCTGTTTGGAGCGAATCCAATGGGCTTTAAAGCTGAGTAACTTTTGAACTTATAAAGATGATTTTTAATGTCTTAGAAGTACGTTCTCTATTTTTTCCACACTCTACGTCGTGGAAAGCTCCATAATCCCACGGATTTAGATCGGTAGAGCAAGCAATTTGAATCGAACGTTGAATATTTCTTTCTTTAAGCGATGAAATTTGGCGTTGTCATAAAGTACTCAGACTGCGCGCTCTCGATCGGTAAGTCTCCTGAACGACTGGACACAGTGGAATACGTTCACTGTCGACGAGTACCTCAGGTGTTTATGACGCCTATTGTAGATACTACTATTACGTTCGTACCTGTTCAATACTATCAGTGAACTTTACCTCTTTCCGGCCGTCTAGCGTGGCTTTTCCCCTGCTAGCGGAAAACATTGAACCATGCCTCGCGTATATCGGGCAACGTATAACGGCCGGATTGATTAGAGTTCCACAGACTGTTCCGTTTCCAACTGGCCTCTAGTTAATTCATAGGGCACTCTTTTTTACTGCACTTTCTGCATTTCCAGTATTTCGGATTTTAGTCCTGTGAGGCGTCACATGTAAAATGCTAGATTTGACCATCAAAGCCTTTAAACTACAATACGTTTTCATCGTTCGGGTCACGACATTTGGTTACCCCGTCGCCGGTCTTCAGTATTAAATTTCTGTTCTTGAAATGCTTGCACCATCTACGTACCGTGCTTTGGCTTAAGGCTTGTCTGCCTAATGGCTTCACTAGTTTTCCATAGCGGTGTGGCCTTCGAGAAACAAAAACTTTACCTGTGAGCGTTAATTTTTAGGACTAGACGTGTTTACTCTTAAACTTAGCTTTCCTGGAGTGAACTTTTCACACACATGTTTCTGGAAAGACTGGAGTATTTTAAAGCCAACGTTTGCTAGTGGCACGTAATCTAAAGCTTTCTTCGATTCCAAAGTCCGTCCGGTCCGCTTATAACAACTTACGTATTATATACTAGTTTATATTATCGTATATTATATATATAGATCTTCGAGCGATATAGCCATCTCCCAGAGGTGGACAAGTATCTCTCGATCGGTCGTTGGTTGTATGATAATACGTGAGGGTTATTTCTCATGCTGCTTGAGTGTAAAAAATTACCAGTGCATTGGTGTTACGCGATAAACTATAAACGGATGTCTATTTATGGTATTCGCACGAAATCCATGAAAACACGGAAGTATACGTGATGTGACATACTAATGTTCACGGCAGGCGCCCGTCAATGGCTTCGATTAACCTTGGATAGTACTGTGATGACAATCCTCACCTGACTTAACTGCAGACATCATCTTCCCTGAAGAACAGACTTGCAATTACTTAATACTAATGACGCTGAAGACAGCTGGTTTTTGTTCTTCTGTGCGGCCAACTAAATTTAATTCATTTAAACGGTGCAGTATAAGATCTGACCCGTGTACGCGAAGTCACTGTATTTTGTGTGAGAGATGTCCACTTAATTCCCGTACCAGGGTAGGAACATGTGCCAGCGTCTGAAGAGCGTCCATTTCTTCCTTGCATGTCCATACCAAGTATTTGAGAACAACTAATACAATAAGTCAAATAGGAAAATGTCCGATTTTATCACGTTACAAGTATGGACCTTAAAATTACCTATCAATCATCCTGCGTTAAATTGGGAGTGTCCTTTGATCTGCGAATCCGCAAGCCTCAACGGGACGACCGAAATATAATTCTGTATAACTGTTCGAAGCGAACTCAGTTTTTTAGAGGTGCCAAATAGCGACCATTGACTAATATAAATTTGTTGGCGACAAAAAAAAGATGTGACACAGATATTTGTCTGGTTGAACATAGGCGCGTTCGGCTACGTGGCGTTAAAGGGTACGACTATGGAAAATGTGTTCTGGCATTGCCCTTAGCCTATTTACAATCGCTAGATGTTTTCATTAGTTAACCATCCGTTTTGTACGATGGTGGTAAAATATCAGATTACCTTCAGGAAGTAGTTGACAGACCGAAGATAACAAACTGTCTTTAGTGGGTCGAGGAATGAATGGGCGACCAGGTAGACGGGACGGTCGCGTTCGAGCATGCCCCGTGTGCAGCAAAAATGCATTTGTCACTAGGAACAACAATGAATCAATTCAAATACTTAAAAAAAAGGCAGCAAACACCTCTATCTTGACAGTAGATGACTGTTCAAATAACGCTGGTGTGCTACGAAGGCCTGGTGAATATATATAGTCGACGTAAACGATCTTGCTGTTAAAAGCATCCATGGCGGGCGTAACTGTAGGCCGCTTGATAGATATTACACAGATATAGAGTTTGAACACACACGTACGGTCCAATGGCAAACGCGTTGTCTAATACACGAAACGAAATAATTTACAAAATGATAGAGAACCAATGGTGGTAACTACTACAGCTAGCGGTACGTTTCGGAATGTTTCTAGGCATCTTCAATAGGCAAGAGCATAATTTACCTCATTGCGAGATGACCGGTAGATACTATTTAGTATACTATTGACGTCGCTCATTAACTCTGCAAAGTGCTAGCATCGAACCGTGTCTTTCGTGCAAGTCGTTTTTATCTATCATTTTTTTTAAACAAATAAATGTATTAATAATTAAATAATAACAATAATATATGAAATTGACGATTACTTCAAAGCGTTATCACACGCAGACATGCATGAATTCTTGCAACGACCACGAAGTTATAATAGGACCTCAGGTCTTCCTTTCTCGGCTAAACAATAGATAATTACTCTGAACGTAGCTTTAGACCACCTGTATATATTTACGTACGTCATATAGTAAATATTATACACTTATTGTACAGTGTCGGCTATTTAGGCAGACTGGCCAGCCGTTCCTTTGATCTCCAAATAAATGTATTATTTGCAATGGACAAACTTGCTCCTGTTACAACAAAGTTTAGGGTTCTAGAAAAGCGAGATAATTATCGTGTATCATCGTAAGTGTTGCTCATGTCGAGCTCTTGAGGGCATTAAAATATTTTAATGTCGATTATATAAAAGCCCACAAGTGTAATACGTAGACCGTGCTTCATCGATATTGTGGCTTCTTCCTAAGGCTTTCCAGGTTTACGAACTACGTGCAGCGGTTTCGTACCAACGACCTCGAAGTAACGGTGAAGTGCGCAACGGTAGAGTTAATACTTTAGCGATCATCTCGTCCATCTGCTCCATCTTGCTGGTCATCTAGTGAACGATCGGTATATTTTGATTTCAAAACAAGTTACATTTCTGTTTCAATATCTTTTTCGATAGAAAAGCTAGTGCTTTATTGGATTAGCATTACTTTCCTCTTTTGCCTTTTTAATACTTTCTTCTGGGCACCTCAAGAAAAGGAAGATAACTGATTTACATGATTTTATTTGACAAAGCAAGCTCTTCATTCTGGGCTTATTCGGAGCGCTGGCATGTATCTAATAGTCTGCGCATTGAAATGTACCTCACGTAACCGTAGGAAACTATGGAGGTCCAACGACATCGTACTTTGTCCCTGAGTGCACGTTTGAGAATGAGACAGTTACGTACACAAATAGAGACACACATACACACCCTACTCCTACAACGGCTTGGAAATAGTCAGATATATACAAAGTAAACTTAAGTTGAATTCAAGTGAAACGGTTTGTGGTTTCTAAGCAAGTAGAATCATCGAAGGAGACCTGTATATTTAGCTTTGCCATAGAAAGCGATCTAGTGGTTGTTTTAGAAGTCACAGCTTACGTCAGACCATTGCGCTGGCTAAATCGGCAAGACTTTAATCGCCCCGTAATTCAACATATCCTAATCGGTGCAAACTATCTATCTCAGCAACATTTTTTTTGAATAACAAAAAATGAATTGTTTTTCGGCACAATACGCCAAGTCCGAGCTGAAAAACAGAAATCTTATACAAAACGTCTCAAAAAGGCAATACACATCGAGGGTAACTTGCTTCCCCGACCTTTACACGAAGCTAAGTGAAATTTAAGAAACGGCCAGTCCATATAGTATTATGTAACTGATTCAATAATTTGATGATTTTCCTTGTAAACTGTCTGTAGGATTAGGTCGACTGTCCTGAGTTTTCTAAATCCTTCTTTCAGAAGTACGTTCCAGAAGGATGCCTCAGGTAAATCCAAGTGGCCAGAGTTATTTTTACCTTCAATATTAACTTTTTACCATTATTAGTTATTAAGAAGAAACGTAAATTACACTTATTAAGAATCCCTTAACCTTACCATAATTAATACTAGTATCCTTATTAGCTATTGGAATCATTGTCATCTTCTTACCTGCTCTACGTGACAGTAACGAAAACTTGAGTTGGTTGTTATCGACACGGATAGGGAATCTGGGGGGAAATTGTTGAAACCAGAGAAGGGTTCGTTCATAACGAAAAAACAACCCCCTCCATAGTCGAGGTGCGCTTTACGGGATACGAATGGAAGTCGGGAGTACATCTAACGCCGGGGCAGAAAGCATGGCGGGAAAGACAATATTATTGATCATTTTATTTGTTTCTCACTAGCAGTCGTAATGCAGCAATACCCCTCTGTAAAAGTTTGTGGTCAAGGATCCAACCACAAGGTTTAGAGCGTGAGTAACGGCAATATTTCTTCCTGATTTTCTTAATGGATACAACGCTTGACACATCACCGATAGACTGTATTGTTTCGAACCCCAGAACGCTACCCTTGACTATGATAGTTTTATCCACGCGGAGTCGCATCCACCTTCATTTATTTTCGCTTTTATCCGCCGCCCGGATCTTTTCGGTTAGCTGTCAAACGAAGGACATGCTTTACATATTGTTTCGATTAATGCTACTTCACGACAATCCGTAGCCGGAGATGAACTATCTTATATCATGCTTTAAAGATGAATGATCTTTTTCTAGTCGTATTCTCTTGTTGGATTTTTGAAATTTGGGAAACAATAGTGCACAAAAAGGTCTATCTATGTATAACAGACAATTACGAAAATGGTTTAGCCATTGCACATAGCCTATGTTTCGCAATGGCATTATCATAGTGGCGTTTAAGGCTCTCTTGGGATGCAGCGAGTGGCTTGGCTGCAAAGTTGCAGACTAACTTGCGTGAATGTGGTGTCTTTCTCTTAATACACGTCGATAAAAGTAACTTGTGATCGACGTTTAAGTTATTCAATTAGTCTATCAATCCCTTCAGTGATCACAACGTTGCCTTTAACTTAACACAGCAATCTCGTCATGCCTGAAAATAACATTGGACCAAGTGAATTTCAAAACAGTGCAACGTCAGGACCAACAGGAGTTCGTACGGGCTTCTGTTTGATGTCGTTTAGCAGTAGCTGTTTGCGGACGCGAACGACAATAAAGGCGGGATAGGAAAAACAGGTCAACAATGACTTATTAACGTCGCAATGATCGTTAGGAACTGAAAGACCACATTGAAACGCAGTTCTAGAACAACTCCAATCTCGCACTCAGTTTATAAAGGCCGACATGTAGACGTAACTGTGCATAGTTAGTTAGTATAGACAACACTTCGCCTGTTAGAACCAACAACGGCTAACGGCAGTCTGAAAATGGAAAACGAAAGAAACGGAAAGCAGAGGTAGCAGCGAAATGATAATTAGATACTCGCAACAAACTACAGTTGAAGACGTGAAGACGGACTATAAGGCTTATGTACGTACCAGGGCCTAAGTAGTACTTTTCAGAAGAACTAGAGTTTCGACAGAAGATGTACAAACGGTACAAGTGGATACAGAATGCTTACTAAAGGATACGAATTCACAGTCAAAATAATGGAAGCTGATAATAACATGCTGCCAAAAAGAGTTGTGATCGGTATGACTTGCATGAACAGGCGGGGTCACAATAAAACCAGGTAGAAACGCTTTTTAGGTATGTGCAGCACGAACCTTAAGGTTCTAATCTGATTTCTCTGTTATTATCCAGATTGATAGCATATAAAAATCGTCCGAATTTGAATTTGAGTGCTGTAGTGTGTGAGCCATAAAGTTACGTTGTGTAATTGAATGGTGTTAAATAGTTATTTAATAAGACAGGAGCACTGTTGACGGACTGCAGCTTACTTCTGTTGTTATTGCCGGTTCACATATTCATAGGAACCCGACATTTGAACATAATTCCGTGGATTTTCCCCACCCTAAACGGTGTAAACTTTGTAAGATCATTTGCCTAGTCTTGTTCCAGTCTCGACGTCAAACGGATGACGTCCTTAAGCGACACGGCAATGCGACACCCGCCACGTTGAACGTTTGGAAGAGATTTATGGCGTACTCGTGTGCAAGGTGCAGAGTTGTCGCGGGTTCGCATCACTCGTCGAATGTTATTGACAAACGGACGAGCTTAGGAGAACGTGATGGTGTTGACTCTGCCGCCAAGTAGCGTCAAGACATAGCACACGCCGTTCGCTAAAGTCTACCTATATCTTCCCGCTCGTCTGGCTAAAGAATGATATTTTCTAAAATCCAAACCGAGATGTTGAGTCTTTATCATGTAGTTGATATTCAAGCTTATTTGCTAGCTGACCTGCTTGTTGAGGCACGGGCCAGCAAGTCTGACAGGCCCACAATGAAACATGGCCCGGATGGTCCTATAACGATGACTACTATAGCAGCCATCAATTATGCACTGGTAGTTATCCTAAAAGTACTAGAAATGCTTCATAGAAAAGGAGGCATCCAGAGAAAGCTATTTGCTATACCTAGATTATTCCGAAAGTAGAACCGGCCTATTTGGTTTTGGTTACTTTATCAATCAACGACAGAGGCTCGCTGTGGTACAATAATCACGGTGGGAGGAGTTTCCTCCGCACATAAATTTCGCCGTTCGACAATTCCGATTGCAATAACTGTAGTCAATAATATAAAGCCAGCAAACAGACAATGACAATACTCGGATGGCAGCTTATTTGGCGTCACAGTGCTGCACCTTGATATATTCCTACGGTTTGCAAGGATGATCTGCTCCGCTATAACCCGCCACTTCGGGCGTCATGAAAAAATAACCAAATGCAAATCCTAATAAAGTAATCTTTTTCTTCCTTCGCTCGTTAACTTTACCGTGTGCGCTCTCCATATAGAGATGCATTATCTGCGTAAGTTATATTCATATCTTATCGCGGCTGCTGCCTCGTTACTCCCATCAGGAGTAAAATGGCGGCTGTGATAGATTTATTCGAGGATTCTTCTGACTAGATTCAAGTGAGTCAACCAAGCCAGTTCTGCAGCAGACTATGGGGAACTGGTTCGACGATAGGGTTCACGCGTGCGTTGTACGAAGGGTTTCCACCCTCTTAACTTCCGTGGGGGGCAGTAACTTAAGGAGATTTTTATATTGGTGGCGGTCGTAATCACCGCATCCGTCCTGGAGGCCGCCATGGAGTCCGACGACATCTATCTGCTGGAGTCCACAAACAACACGTCGTTCGCACCGCTAGCGACACCGAACATAGGAACCACTACGGGAGCGGCTGCGGAGGAAAGGGAAAGAGTGACCCTTAGCGGCAGCGCTGAGCGCACAAGCATCGCAACTGACGGAACTGCTTGCTCCACGCCGACGGTCTATCCATTAGGCGAATGCCAACCGCGCGGCGGACGAGAGGACTTATACGACGAGCCCGGTAGCGGTGATCGAGTTGACTTAACGGAATACAGACCCGGACAAAGCAGTAACCTCAGTAACTAAACGTAAAGGACTTCAGAACGTGACTTCTATCGCAGCGACGACAGAAGCGCCAAGTGAATGTGAAAATCCCTAACGGAGTGACGTAAGCTGTTGGTCATACCAATACCAACAAAACCTCGCGTTTACGTCAAATTCTTTGTCGTTTAGGAGACTTCCTTCTTCTCCCACTGTTAGAACCTGACCGAAGCCTAATGGAACGCATTGAACGTCTTCGACAGTCGCTGTTTCTCCGGTCAGATATTATAATAGCCGGAAATTGCTTCTCGGCGTTATGCTTCGTTCTCGGCATGGTGATGTTGGGAGTTCACTCATTCGTCGAAGAGCGAGCTGGTGAGATCTGTAGTATTTATTATTGTTTACTTGTTACTTATTATCGGTGTAATACGGATCTTTTCTAAATGTGCTGATTACTCTTACTGTTTTATGTCGTCCTTCTTGTCTGAAGACATAACAATATACTTGCGTGTAATTTACTATTATTTTCATTAAAAAACCTTCATGCATCACAGACTGTAAGTTGCCTTAAAGCTGCTGCAAATAATTGTCACTTTTGCGAACGTTGATCTCGGACGTAACGAATCAGACACATACATATAACTAAATGTCATCTTCTGCAGTTCCTGCAGTATTTGACAAGAGTGGACGTCTTACCCTTAAATCTTGGGTGACATATTGCACAGTTCCAGCAAATCTGATGACTTGTTCATCGGTGCGGTTAGAGGTTTAACTCGGCGATTGGTATTCAATAACGGCTGATAGAAGTGCTTGTCACAACTCTACTCTTCATCTAGGTGACCTTGCAGACGTGACCTCGAGTTTTTGGTCATCTGGTCATTCTTACGTTCGAGCTATTTATAGAAAAGGCTATTAGAGGAAGAGGCTACTTCCATAAAAGTTTGTGTTCATTGCCTAAACATTGTAGAATCTACTATTAATTCGGAACAGCGTAACAGGAACATATTTGGGCCTATTTTGTTTGATTACCTAATGCTCCTTGAAATTCAGAGAAACGTTCCAGTATAACAATTCAGTCCGTCTCGGCTTCCATATGTGATCTAACTGAATAAATACGTTCACGCATGATAACGTCGATGGCAGTTTACAAAGTGGTACATAGCCGAAGTCATAAAACAGATGTCGTAATACTTCGTTCTCAGTCTCCTTATGTTCTTAGCTTTAATGATGAGCGATCTAGACTAGCATTATCATTAGGTGCTGATACATCGACGTTTACGATGATGTCGTATCGTAATGATTGCGAGCTTTAACAAACCGATCACATTCAGGTAGACAAGGGTCGTCCACTGAGCAAATGGCACTGCTTTCCTTTTTTGTCATCTCTAGTAAAATCTTCGGCCAATAGATCAACCCCCTTTGAAAAAATCACTGTTTTAGAAAAACGTACAAGTTCTAGTCCAAGGGTCGAATCTGCTCATGGGCTACTACTTGAAGGGCCTTAAGATCCAAGGACCTTAAGGGCGGATCGCACTTAACGTCCTTGGATCAATCTTGAACTAATGTTTCTTCTTTTATTTGAATTTCCTAATTGAATATGAGCTTATCGCACGGTTAGGATAAACAACATGAATAATGGCACATCCGAATTTCGCACTAGATTCAGATTTGTTCTCGCTCTGCCATCGGCGGGAAGCCGTTATCGAGGAGTACTATCATTGAAGGTTCCGACTTTGGTGATAAGATACTAAAGACTGCTCGTGTCAGAACACGGAAACACATATCGCCAATTTTTGGAATGCTCAACTTTATACAACATTTTTTTGTTTTCGATGGAGAGTCCAAGCTGCTTGTATCCGTGTCCACTATTCGAAGAAGGGACAAATCTGTTCCGTTCTAAGCTGGCAGAATCTTTGAGATGCGTTTAACGAGAAAGTGAGTATTTCATCTTTTCTCAAAGGGACTCAAAGCAACAACAAGGCTAGTGCTAACCCGAGGAAATACGGCTCTATCTGTTGGGACTTTAGATTTCGCTAGCCACGATCGCGAGCGCCTGCAAACAGTGAGTAGTTTTTGCAGTGTTCTGGTGTTGGCGGTAATAAGACTCATGCTGGTGCTACTGAAGCTAGTGATGATGGTGACGAATGAAAATGAGTTTTTCCTCTTCCACTGTGTAACTCTGGAACATTTACTCTCTCGCTTTCTAAGCGAAGGTTCATAGGGCCCCCGGTTCTTGGTCGCTTTTCGGTTCAAGCAGCGCCCTTCCGTTTACGATTAGAGTTCACTTTGCACTTGCTTTTTGTTTTTGAGAGCCAAACGGACGAGAAAATAACGGAAAGTGAAAAAAAAAAAAAAAAAAAGACATTTGGCTATATTCTGCATCCGAAAACATTCGCTGTTTTAAGACCATTTGCTGATGACAACAGGTACGAGGACAATGGCTTGATTGGTGGCACCGTCGAATGGCCTTTCGTTCGTCCCTGCCTGTATACGTCACGGTATCACGGTGCAGTCGCCGCAATAGATAGAACGGGAAGATAAGACAAAATTCCAATTTTTTGTTCGTGACGGAACATTGTTTGGTGATAGCGACGTTTGGTTGTCGATGGATGTGTATCGTTCTTCAGTGGCATGCAGTACTCTTGTATGCCATACAAAGCTTTCGATTTAAAACAATTATTCAACACTTCGTAAACATAGAGACCGTCGGTGTGGAAAGCTTCACGGAGATAGCTCACTGCAAACATGCGCTCTGTGTTTAAGGACCAATTTTCTGCTACTGTCCTGTGTGACGTACTAAAGCGTTTTTAAAGATTAACGATTCATCGACTTCCTACAAATATACGAATCTATTATACAACTATTAGACAAAGCTACATAGCTTACGATAGATGGGGCCAGCTGTTACACCGTTTCTGCATCGGATCATTCTGTACTAACTCTTCCTTCCACCTTCGTACCTACACGCCCCATTCATATATCAACGTTTGTCATTAAATTCGTTTACATTCATAAATGCTTGATTCTATCACAAAGCGAAGAGAAACACCGTGTTGGGTTTCATACGGCGCTTTCGTCACCTATTATAAAGTATATTGCGTCCCAAAGAAAATTCATAACTAGCGCCGTTTTGTATACGATTGAGTTTAGTTTAGCTGCCGTCGCCGTTGTACTATACATTTATCTAATTTTCGTCCAGCCCAGCAGACCTGCTGCACATGCACTCTATGAGATATTCTGGTGGCAAGCCATCTGTGCAATATGTGAACACTTTGTTTCTGCGTGCCTATGAATACAAACCATGTTTTTGCAAATTCCGGCGATGAATTAGACGCCATGCCATACTGCGTTACCATGGAGCAGTGTCACCTTCTGCGCGACCTTAGCTATTTACGCTGCCCCGGAGAAAGGGTCGCTTAGGAAACGCAGGCGTGCAAATACAAACAACGGTCATACAACAAAAGCGGCAATAGTATAACAATAACAGTATTAGCAGTAGAAGTACTAACCTCATAACGCGGTTCAGTGTCACGGAAGTGCAACAATTGTTTTAGATATTATATGGATGCCACCATTTTACGCTCAAACGAATACTAATCTTTCGCTACAAACCCCGCAATTCCTATTCTGTTCAAGGTAGATACTGAAAAGTTCCTAACAATTTAGCGTAACTTTTGTAAAGAGCGTTGTCTACGTAACTGTTCAATTCGATTCGTCGTTTTTTTCGCTATTTAAGCCATCTCATGACGCGTGGCGTAACGCTCTGTAGCTACACAGGCACCTTGAGTCCTATAGTTTATCTTCTTTCGCATATCGAAGGTTTACGTTTGTCGAAAGGACACTTACCAATCCGTGTTTGCAATAGCCGACTGAATCGATTGAGAGTTAGCCCTTGTTCATAATTCCGTGTAAATTGTGGGCAATCTCATTTTCATCGAGAAGATTCCTATGACGGTTTAGGCATGAGGATTCGCTCAAATCACGTTCTACAGTCATAGCGATGTGTTCAGTCACGTTCTGCTCCCTATTCTCGTGTGTCGCTTGCGTGTCAGCCAAGCGGACGAATATCAGCAACAAAAAAAAGGCCACGTGTTTCCTTTCGCAGCCTCTAGTCTTCTTCTCTATTCACTTATGGTAATTTTTTTTAGAGCAGATAAAACAACCGCTTTCAAAGTCGATATTGAGCCATAATGGCTCACCGTCTTTTGGCCACTCACATTAGTACATAATGGCGTATGCTGACTAACACACAATTGTTTTGCTTTAATGAAGAGCGAGCATCACATGAGATCTGTCGGTGATCGGCTCTCAATGGCGTCCGCAAGCATCCGTTTGAGATACATTAATCTTACCATCATCGTATCAAAATGTCGTGCTCTGACATAAAAGAAAAGTATGTGCAATACAAGCAGAAATTATTCATTTTTACAACCTAATTGATAACACCAATGAGAAAAACGTATATCTGCTCGCTGCTAGCAGTTGGCGTTCTCGCTTCAATTTTAACAGGCTCAGTGTTTCCCCCAAGTCGTTTTCTGTAATCATATGGCACTACTATATACATATGTGTAAATGATCCTGCTGCACTGTTGTTATCATCATTGTTTCAGTTCGATTGTTGCTAAAAGACAAATATGTATCAAAAGGTGCTTATTTCTATCTATCTCATTTCCATGATCTGTGGGTCAATGTTGTTGGCGTCTGGTAAATTTGTCGATTTAATCTACCATTTGCAATAGCCCATTATCTGTTAGTCCGAAAAAGCAATTTTTTTTTAAAAGGAATGATCAATAAATGGGTCGATGTTTAAAGTCTGAGCTTTTATAGTTAGCTGGCGTTCGTTTTGCGCTGACATGTCAAGACCAGCTCTTTCCAGGTTGTTTTCTTCGACCGATAAGTAACGTGAATAGTTTGTGACCACGATCGTTCTCTGCTGGCTAGGGGCTGTTTTTTTTGTTCCTTAACATGGTACTCAATTATAGTGTCACAAGCAGACTTTCTTTGTTAAAGTTCGCTTAACTATTGTCACAGCCTAGCCGTTTGGTTGGTGTTGATGATAGAACGCACTAACTATATGCTCAATGTATCCGTTTAAGTAAAAACCTTTGCTTGAAAAAAAAAATTACCTTGATACGTTCCGAAACACGTTTTTCAATTGTCTCAAGTTATCAAAATAATCGCTACACTAACCTACGGTGGCCAGATAACTTGTACCTGCCCAGGCAAAGATATCTTGGTATATTCCTAACCACGGTATTATTTGCAACAGGTTCATCAAGTAACTTTATGTGTGGATCTAGTAACCACTAAATTTATGATTTATGGTCAGTGCGGATTGCTTTATAGCTTTGAACCTTTGCACAGAGCTTCAACTTTTTGATAGCCGTAAAGAGGGCATCTCTTCACACCTCGACGAAAGTTTCCAACGGGTAGTCACTTCGTTGTACACCCATGTTCACACTTTCAACATCTTGTAGCATTCGTGCTCAAATCATACTCTACACGTGTATTCTCAAATAGCAGCCTCTTTATTTACCTCTTTATTTTAGTGCCTGTTGTGACGAAAACCACGATCGGTCCAACTGCAATTGGCGGTAGCAGTCTCAATAGCGACCGGTCTTCACAGTTCAACTTAATAGCCTTCTTGGAGCTGTGGAAGTTTGGAAGGTTTGTCTAATGTTGCGTGCAACACTCCGTAGTTGTTTTATCTTGTGAAGCGCTATAACGCCACGAGGTTTTGTTGTAACCTCTTGCCAGCCATTTCAATCTGAAATGTCTTGTCAGACTCTTTAAAGCCATTGTAGTTCGTGTGCTTTACTTGTACTTATCTTGTGCTTCTGCTTCTGCTTCGATATACACGTACACACGCGCATTTACGACGCATCTCAGTGCTACACTATGTCCATCCAGGAGGTTTGGTTGGCATAATGCAGTACGGCAACATCACCCGCCTTCTTTTTAACATGGTTGGTCCCTCGTCGGCCGCTTTCGATTACCGATAGTCGATGCCCTGCCTGTGACACTCTGCTCCATTGATTTCCAGTATGAGCAAAATTTGATACACCATTAAGGTCTTGTTCGAAGAAAAATGTCTTCTTGGCGGTGGCTGAGCGCATTCCAACAATCAACTTATAAGTAAAGCTTCTTCTATCGCTTCATGCACACACCCTGACGGTTGCTGATTTAGGCCTTTCCTGAATTTGTTTATAATTTCTGCATCTCCTAGGATATCCTTCTGAATATAATAAACTTTTCTGGAATCTGACATTCCTCTGATATTTATATCTTAGGATAAGTGACCTGTATCAGTCTTACTAAGGAAGCAGAGAATTCCTCGTTTGCAAGGTCATATATGCTCCAAAGATAGTTGGAGAAAGGGTGACGGTCACCACGGAAACGTGCTGGTTGTTTTTTGGGATGCTGCAGCTTAAACGCATCACTGACTAGAGCATAGGCTGTTCAAAAAGGTGACTGACAATCAAATTTTCATTGTGGCCTCTTTTACAAGTCGTTAGCCAGGGAATGCTTGTTATCTTGTATCATTGTTGCTCAAACCCGCCTGTTATTAATTACCCTTCTACACTGCTATGGCGTAAGCTCTGTTGAATTTAGTCTGACTGTACTAGAGATTGACAATACAACAGACGAATAGTTACTGATCAATGATTGCCGCCGCTAGGTGGTGCTCAACAAATGGTGCATCCAGAGAAGCGTTTCAGATAGACCAGCCATGGATACAAACGATTACCATATTAATCCATACGCGAAGCTAGCGGCCGCGAAATATCGTATCCGGAGCCTTAATCACAACCTAATCTATCTCTTTAAATGACAAGGCTGTGTTACACGTTTAACGGATTTTGTGAAATTTTGACAGTTGGTTCAAAGTGTACCAGAAATCTAGTTGAAATATACTAGTTGATACAGTTGATTGTTGCTATGGGGCAAAATTCTACTTCTGCCATTAGAGCTAAAGATTGAATTAGAAAAACGTTAGAGTCTAGCATAACTTTTCGAATATGTTACGCGCCAGATCGCATCATTAATTAATCAGTCTAAATTTTCAATGATAGCGCACGATCGTTTTTCCATCGTCGACACGACTATTAGTAAAGCTAAACGACTCTGGCATTTTATGTTTTTACAAAAGATTTTTTCGATAGGTTTGTGCGATGGGGACAAAGGACGACCAAAGTCAAATATGAAATAAGCGAGCAACAACGACATCCAGACCAGTTGGGCTAAGGTATTAGGACCATTAGGTCACCACAAATATCTTCATCAAAAAATGCTGTGCCTTACCCACACATAAGAATTATCGTATTATCATGAAGGAGAATCTAATTGTCAAAATGATCCACGATTCCTACTCCTTGTTTGCTTAGAGGTCCTGTTTAGTGAGCAGTTAGCATCTGAAGATGGCCGTGACTTGGGTACGATGCAACGTTAGCTATTATCGTTAGAGAAAGCGTTAAATGAAAATATTTCATAACGACGTTATACTATTCGATATAAAAAGTAAAAATCATCGATCAACTCTGGTCATGGAATCTGTCATACTGAAACCCTTTTGCGTATTAAAGCTATAGTCATTTGTATGCATGCCTTATACGTTCTGGACAAATGAAGTTCAGATCCGTAAATTGGTCTTTAATTAGTTGAAATCCTATGGATGCGTTCGCACACAGGCTTCGTATCGGTCACGGAGCTGCACAACGTACCAACAACACAAATATCTTGTATACTCATCTTGATGTCAACGATTGTACCTGCCGCTGAACGCCTTCAACGATGCTACATCGCCCATCTTGAAAAACAATTAGACAACATCGTCGACTTCCATTGAGTCCCCTCCCTACCCGAACATAAGTCCAGCGTATCGTGTCAACTTAGCGCAAAATTATCATTCAGATGTCTTCGAGTCAACCTCGCAGCATTTCATTGTTTGGATCTCTCGGGGTCAACAACTGTCAATTTATACTATCAACAACTGTGCCATTGTCTAGTCGCCATTGTGCTCGACCAAATCACCTAAAAACGATCAGGTGAGCAACATGACTCTGGAGAAGCATCAACAAAGATGTTTTTGTATTTACTGAATGTTCCTACAATCAACACAAAAATCACGTCTGCGTTTGAAACTAGAAAGGCTTCAGTCGACTAATACGAGGCCAATTCGAATAGTGTAAGATAATCCAGAAGATATCGATAGTAATTAGATAGCCCGCCTGCTTCGACAATGTAGAAGATAAAAGAAACTTAGTAACATGGATGATATGAAAATTTCTTTCTATTATCAAAGAGTTACAACTTAAAACCTACGTACCAGCTTAAATGAAAAACAAACTGAGCATTTCTAGTACAATATATCTGATTAGGTGATAGGTAGAATGGATAGGAATCAGAAAAACCCACATATTTGCCTGAGCTTTTTTTTACAAGCACTAATTACGATAGTTGACTTTTTGAAATTTGTAATTTTCTTGTGATATACGTCAAAAACTAGTTAAAGTTACGACCAGTTTCATATTAATATAGTCCCCTTTAGGGTACATGGCGACTATATCTATAGGACAAAATGTCGTCGAATGAGATGTACGGAGGTGCTCGATGCTATTAGAGGAAAAGTTAATAAGAAAAAAACCGGGTGCTTAAAACCAAACGAAGCTATTGTCATTTCGACATTCTGACCCGGACGGCTAGGGTTAACTCATGCGAGATAGCATCGACATACAGCAACCCCAAAACAGGAAAAATACTTCATTATATGTCTAAGGGAATCCAAACATACGGATCAAAGTATATTTCTCAGCAATATGTGAGAAAATTTTTAACATACATAGAAAAATTGAATGTATAGTTTGACCAAAGAAGACAAATTTATCAAAGAAACTAATATAGGATAAACACTATCCACATTGGGGTGTCTTCTGCAGAAGTGGTTTATCAAGTCGCATAATCTTATTAAATTATAGTCCTTTCTTTGTTTCGTTCTTGTTCCGATGAAAATGTATGTAAAGTACGGTTCCGAGTCAAATAATCACAGTAAACAGCCAATCAGCCATTCGTGCTACATACAAATTGACAATGAAACAACGATTGTTTATGTAAGAAACAGTACGCGTGAGCGTATTTATGTACGAACATACTGCCTGCGACGTACAATGATAGCAGAAAGGCAGAGAGTCTGCTGCGTGTCCGAACTGATCGCTGTTCCCTGAAAACTCCTATGTAGCTTCTTCGTGCCGTGTCGTTTTGTGCTTATCGCCACGCTGCAGCATGAGTGTCCGCCCTGTGGAAGCAGTAATTGATCATTTAAGCGACAGACGACTAGACAACAGTGCCGTTGTTACTCGCTACGTCGAGTAAAGCTACCATTATCGGGCGCCATCGTCTATTCGTTCGCGCACCACCGAAAGGACTCAGCAGGGAAACGGTATTGAATGCTGCCTGATCGGCGCTGGCCTGGAATAGGTCTATCACGATTGGCGGGTTTTACCTTGCATTAACATGTTGCTACCACGCTACCGATGGACCTCGTTTCATTGTTCTATTACCGCACGGGGCACGCGAAACCGCTAATCAAGCGAGCTTCGCCGTGCAGTTATGGAGCCTCCTTTGATGTGCCCGAGGACTGCGTCTAAATTAGCGCTCAGTGCTGGTTTCTGATAGAGAATACAAGAGAGGCAGAAAGGAAAACGGTGATAGGGTTTTTACTTCACTTATTGAGGCTACAGCAGAGGAAACAGCAGTAGCGATCAACATAAACTTCCCATAATGTAGTCTTTCAAATATCCCTCGCTGTAAATATTCTCATCCGATGTTTACTGGCTATCAGACCTCGAAGTAGGACTAAAATAAATGTCGATCCAAGGCCAGAACCAAAGGTACGTGTGAAATTAGCGGGTTCTGTAGCTAGGAGATGCAAGTTCAGTACTACCGTGGAAAACACCTAAATGTGAGACCCGGTGTCCGTTAGCTAGATTTACATATTAACGTCTTCAGAAGACACTATCAAATCTAGCTGGACCTTGGAATAAGTGTAACGCACACAATGGTAATTTCGCTTACGTTTTGACGAATCGTCCGTTTACTGCTGGAAAATTCTAAGCTAAACATTCTTCAGTCGACACCCGTATTACCTAAACTTCTTAACATTGAAGAAGTTACACTCTTATAACGTACACATCGAAAATACTATACACGTTTGGACAACGTAATATTAAAAGCAGCGTAATTTGCTTAAAGACGCTTACACAATATTTAGGAGAGGCGTAAACGGCCCATAAAGTGGATACTGCCTTACTTGTTATAAAAGAATGTATCCTATACTTTCTTTTGTAATAAATGGATCGTGTCTATGTTTATATGGTGGCTTTTTAAAGGAATATATCAGAAATGAAATAAAGTTTGAAGACGTATTTTAACTCGAAGACTGTACAATTCTGGATTATGTTTTTATTATGATTATGTCTAGTAATATGCCCTTCTCGTGTTTAGTGTAGCGTTTTAATGCGTGTTTTAGAGCAGATTTTAAGGTACTCAAACGTAACCGGCACTAACATTCTAATACTGTCACCAAGAGACCAATATATGCCTTGATACTTTGATTAACTAGGGTATTGCATTTATTTTTATTCTTTTACTGCGACTTCCTATACTATCCACTTTATGGTCCGCCTTCTGTGTCGTTTCGCACAATAAACAGCTCAAGATTTTTTTAGTCGAGGAAGCAACGTTTTGAGTTTAAGGATCCGTATCTATATGGCCAGTACTGCAATTTCATAACTGGTCTATAGGCACACGCACACACACACACAATTTTCCTTCTTTTTTTGCAGGCCCTTTCGTCGACAACAGGGAGGACGCATCAATATTTTTATTTCAGTCATCTTTATCTAATAATTGTTTCTTTATTCGTATTGTCGGCATACAATCGCAGGTAGGTTACAAGTCCTACTAAATTTTTTACTACAAGGTTTAATACTACATTTAATACTACAAGGTTTTTACTAAATAGAGACGAAAGGCGTGTTACACTGTCAACAACTGTACCCCATCTTCTTTTAATTTCAAAAACTGTGTGAAGTTGCGATCTATACTAACATGAATTGATTGAAGCGTTGCTTGTCGCCCATGAACGTAACATATGTAGATCAGCTGTGTACGTCGATAGCATGTTCCTGCACGTGCGCATGAATATGTGTACTTCGGCTATATATGGAATATAGTATATTGCCAATGATAGCTAGACGTGTATCAGCAACAATCGCCAATACACATGTCAAGATCTTATTTTAGAATAGGAGTGTACGATAAAGGCATAAATCAGCCAGCCTCATAAAGATCATTTATTCCTTATTTGTGTTATGATAGAGGGCGCATTGAATCGTCACGCTGTTTCAACATGCAGACGATTGGTATTTTCCCCAACTGTGTTAGTTCGTCAGCGTAATAGTAGAAGTGGTAGTTCAATAATAACAATAGTAAAAACAACTTTTGCTTTTACTCGTTCACTGTGTTCCGTGTTTCGAACGCTATATTCCTAGCGATGTCAGCGGTAAGCCGATTTATCGTCAGATGGACGATAGAACATTGAAGAACGAAGCGTTCTAGAAATGATTTCGACCCATTGAAAATGAACGATGAGAAAAGCGTATAAAAAAATATTCACGCACAGCGTTGAGTACTTGAGCTGAATATTTGAATTTTACTCTTTGCTATTTGTAAGTCATTGTTAAATTAAATCCATCGCGGTACCTTTACCGCACTTTCACTAACGCTTGTTAATCGTCTGTCTTTTTATCGGATTATAGTTGAGTACGAGCTCTGGATGGAACATCGCCGGTCAAATTTTATCCTGAAATCCTGATTTTTTTATCCTGATTGCTAGTCGTTTAAATTATCCGAAGTTTAGGAAAGTTGTTGTTTGTGTGCTCTGAGCAACTTAGACTAGTAAACACACTTTGATACAATGTGCTTTTGTTATATTTAGAAATTAACAGTCATTGAATGTAATCTGTAGAAAAAAAAGAAATCAAGTGACGGGCGAAAGATCGAGTAAAGAAACAGAAGGATATTCGGCAGGGCTGCGGTAATATTTATGTACATATGTCGTTTAGTTTTAGGGAGACGGGAGAGGAAGAAAGGCGTGATTAGTGGGAACAGAAGAAGACGCTTCTTCTATTTTTTTTTGCTAATCTAATCTTTAGCCCTAATGATCGATTTTCTTTCAAAGAATTAGAAGTACTCCGAGCAAAAAGTGCAACCCAAGAAAAGAGGCCTGTAGCTGTGAATTGTAGCTGCTTGCAGCCCAGTTGGGAAATGGGCCTCAGCAGTGTAGGAGGGACAGCAGCAAGAACTGCAGCATTTGAATAAATGGGGTGTTTGCACTGCGCTGGAACAGGGATTGAGCTATAAGGCGAATGGGTTATGCTGAAGTATAAATGGATCGGTGAAACTTTATAGTGAGCTGGGAAAGAGAAAAGTAATTTCTAATGGTTAGTTCCGAACACAAATTCCTAACGGTAAAAGTTCTCTCTATTTCTGGCTTTATGAGATGCTTCAAGTTGAAAAGTCGATCTGTATAAGGACTAGTTTTAAGCTGGAGTACGGAGTAGAATGAGGATTCGGAGCTTAGACTTTTTGAACTTTGTAGGCCTGCTTCTTTCCATAACATAGCCATTCTATGTGGGCGGTGATCGTCTTATCTTCGCACCAATATTATATAAGATGTAATCGCAGGGCTAATTAAAACACGGAAAAATATGTCCTTCAAGCATTATCTAGTTTCATAATCCATGATCAGTTATTTTTTTACAGTTCAAACTGGAATGAATTCTCTTATTATTTTATTATATATTCTTGATCTCTACGGGGCACAGGGATAGGAACCATCGTTCGTTCGGAGAAACATTCTTAACACTGTCAATGGTTTAGGAAATACGTTTGCATTATGGATGTAAATTTTTTCGCACCATAAAACTGCTGTACTTCGGGGGGAGTATGGGGTGCACAATTGAGATGTGTACAAAGTCTGTCGACCTTGTAAACGACTCGCCCGTGCGATGCAAACCTGTCAACGTAGTGTTTCAGTAACGGGATGCCAACATCGATATGTAAATGTCACAGAAGAAAGAGGGGCAGCTTTTGAACCAAACACTGCAGCCGGATCTACACAAATTCATTCAGAAAAAAAAAACAAAAGAAAGTTGATAATAATTGAAATGACACAATATGACTAACGGTGTGGTGCCTATCAGGGTGCTTTGTGTGCATATAAGGATGACTGCAAATGTTGCAAGCTCTCTGTTCGATTGAAGCTCCCTGTTTTTGGCGCCTTCGCGGTGGTGCGGCGTCACTCGCTTCAAAGTGACAGCAGATTTCCATAGGCCACAGCACGTTTGTGGCTAGCTAATCGAGCAGTGACAGACTCTATCGAGGACGTGACATGACAACCCGGTCAGTTTGACGATCGTCGCCTGTAAGCAATGCAGATAACGACTCGAAACAAACTGAGGCGGCCACAACTGCTTGTAAGCTTCATGGGCTTATGGGTATATGGCAAGGAAGGTCGGCACTACAATGAAGTTTGAGTAGCCGCAGAGGGGCTAACAATGTGGTGCGCGACTCGCCAGTTTATGTAGCCATTCTAGCAGGACACAGGGCTCGATTTCTACAGCTACTAAACCCTGTACCTCTATTGCCTCATCGCTATGTTCTCTTTTTCATTCATACAGCTTGCAAACTCAGCAATGCGGTGCCATTTTCCATGGGCCATTTCGACGAGTCGGCATTACCAAGTAACTTGGCAATGGCTCTCTTGTGGAGCTAAACAAGTTTCAAAAGCTGCGCTTTTCAGGAAAGCTCCCCACCTATCTTCTTACTACGGCCAGCCATTTCAACGTTGGTTGCCTTCCTGCAACCAAAACTAGCGGCTGGGTTCTTAGATACTAAAAGATAGAACAACACTCAAAAAAACCCTCAGAAAGTACAGACAAGTCTTGCTTTGTTTTGCCTTCAAACTGCAAACAACGATCTGGCCTAAAAAAGCCTTGTACTCTCAAAAAATAGCTGATGCGATAGCTGTTGGGAAGGTTTCAAAAGGAGTAACGTACGGTCATGCTGTCCGTAACATAGTACCATGAACCTAGTCTTTAGATTAAAGCCACAGTCAAACAAAGGGAAAATTTAGCGATCCTGTCACGTATATTTATAAACAGGTATAGAGGGAAACTGGTCTACAGTTTGCTGTACAGGTTATTTATGAATTTTGGTGCTGATAGTAATGCGAAATAACGAGAGAGTGATATTATATATGAAACTAAGAGCTGATTTGCACTCCCGTTATCTATTGGGACGCTTATTCAATCACGCTTAATAGTATAACATGTAGTATTACTATTTTTACCCGTTTCGTTTACGTATGTTATGTTTTCAAGCACTTCGTTATTTCGTGATCTACTCGCATTTTCGTGTATTTGCCTAGTGGTCATATGGCGAAAAGACGCAGCAATAAGGTCCTGGTTTTAGAATCAAGACGAGTCTTGTCGTTTGGTTTTTCTTCAAAGGAAACGTATATCGTACTGAGTAAAGATCTGTCTACACAAAAAAAGGTAGTGTAAGACGTGCCAGGCGAACAAACGTGCTTCATTATTTGTATTTTCTATGTTTTCTCCTTTACCATCTATAATACGTATCATGTATGGGGTTTTCGGTGCATTGACTGTTCCTTATTATTATTAATAAAAGATTTAAGTTATGTTTTAAACGCACGCGCACACATACTAGAAGGCACAAATGATTGAAATAAATTGTCGTCTTTCCGTAATGAGGCCTATTTGTCGTTTTCGTGGGTCAATCACAGCAGCTAGAAGGAACTAGTATTGAATGTATGGGTGCAGTTCATTGACGCAGTTATATCGTTATAATCAATGATCACACCTTTAACGCTCGCATCAATTTATTGCATACTAATAAACTATAATTATTTTATCATACAGCTTTATCAAAATATAATACTCTATACAAAACAAGAATGGGGTTCGTAAATTATTGCATAGAAGGCGATGTGCCCTCATGAAGCCTGGAACGAAGCGTTCATTACAGTAGCAACGGGGGTAAGGAGTAAACTTGGGCATATGCAATAATTAACTTAGAATAGTCTCAACGCTATAATAAATCACGGCTTAGACTCATAATAGTGGACAAGTCGAGAATCTTAGTGCTTCGTTACCTGTAGCATTTGTACACACAAGCGTACTGGCAGCTTTGTTTTTCTTTAAATTATGCAATTCAATCTAATGTTTTTCATTCATAGGCAAGCGTTATGAAAATTGACTATAGGCTGATTTTTAATTGGTCATTAGTTGTATTGCCTATGGATATTTCTGTGAAATATACAAGTATTGCGTAGTAGTACTCGATCTTATAGGATATTTATCTGATTTTACCTTCATCAATTTTCACCGATCATGTGAAAGCTTACATTAGCAGAGCAGTATATCTGATACAGGCTACTGGCCCATCCATCTTACGTAATGACGGAACTCGCTAGTTGGCCACCTGCGTCATTAAAGTTCAGCCGTAACACGCGCCATAAATTTACCAGCCTACATCTCCAAAGACAGCCACGTCTCTGTTTCGTACCCTGCAAGTCTTTCCTTCTTCACCTACTTCCCTATAGAAATAACAAAAAAGTATTAAACTAGAGGTCACTAGATGTCAGCTGGTTCATCCTAGCAGAGTCAGCCATGTTCCAAAATTACGAAAAGCTGATGCCTCTATTTAAATAGCGTCATTGTGTGGACGTCGTTTCGTGACGAAATGCACCAAGTACGCCAGGATCTTCTCGGCCGACGGCTAACACAAGCCGTGACGCTTAAACGTGCTGCTGATTGAGGTAGCTAAAAATGCTAGAGCGTGTGTCTTATGACGCGATCATGTATCGCGTCTTTCGAGGTGCCGCCCGTATTGCCCCATTGCCCGTCCAATGGGGGTAAATAGTTAACCCCGTTTCCCTTATGCGATACTTCTTTTTTGTGAAAGTTTCGCTCTATCTTCTTCGTGATTTACGCTTTGGTACACTTCTTCAGACAACTGTTCAGCCAGTTGTATCACGCACAAGCCGTTCGCGACATACCCGCTTACACACAACAATGATGAATGCAAAATTGCTTTGTATTATAGTATGATATACGGTTCATTGAGACGAACACAATAGAATAAAATAGATACATTGGGAAAAAGAAAAAAGTGAATGGACGGAGTGCTTTATGATGAAGGGTAATCTCTACCTTTCTTGAGGAAAACAATTGCGGTAGATACTTGGTTGTTGTAACTAGGCAAGGACCACCCCAGAACTACGGAACGCACTTGTCGTCTGAGTCTGTACTCAAAAAAATTATTATCCAGTGTAAGCTGAGTACATGCCACAGTAATTGGAACAGGAAACAAAGGCAAGGGAATACAATCTCGGGAATAAAGCAGTTCGAAAGAGAGAACGCCTTCCTATGGTTTGTTCGGGGGGTGCTAAAAGTTCTTAGTGTTTTTGACTCGTAAAACGTATAGGCATGTGTACGATGTGCTTATAAGAATAGTTTGTTGTTCCTCACTATTTCGGCAAGACTCATTATAGAGTCTTGCCGAATGATCACCCCCCGTACAGCTGGCTATAAGTAAAATAAAGGACGGCCCTCCCTATTGGCGGAAAGTGCTATATTTTTCGTAGGATAATAAATTCGCTCAGAGATTGAAAGAGACTACCATGTGTCCCAATGGCGTTGAAACCCAGAAGAGACACGATGAAGACAACCAATACCTTTTAACATATGCTGATTGATAAACGGGACGTTTGTAGACATCGTTATGCCTAAGCAAATTTAGTCCTTCAACTGTGACCAGATCAGCTAGATAGATATTTTCTTAAAATTTATCGTAAGCAAGTTCTCTAAAGCCGCGCAATAGATCGCTGTCATGAGCAATTCGAGTTTAATGATAAAGATTTTCATCAAAGCTAGATAATCCGGTACGTAACCTTTTCTTGGGAATCTACACAATTGCAGGTCTAGAAGAGAATTGATGTGTATACACTGAGCTTTACAACAATGTTGAAGGCTGCGGTTTTCTTGCCTACGATGGAGTTTCGCTTCCTCCAAAATTTGTCCTTTTTAATGTAATGGTATGATTGCCTGTGAATATATACTGAATTAACAATAAAAAAAAAAGTCGAAAACAGTGATACTAATAGGCTGTTGCAAGAGAATTCGGCAGGGTTTGAAGTCGCATAACTCTTGAGCTATACGCAGCTAGCTAGCTAGCTAGCGAAATTCGGTTACTTTGGAAACTTGTGAGCTAAGATCGGTTGAGTTTACTCTAGGTGTAATAAGTTCAGAAAAAAGAACATCTTTTAGTCTCCAAAATCGACCCTCAGTGATCAAGTTTTTGAAGGCCACAGCGGTGCGGAAATTTGTCGGAGATTTGTGAATACATTACGTAAGGTGGCCCCAAGCAAAAACACAGTACGTGAATGATGCAACGATTTTAAGAACGGGGATTGGAGCGTTGAAGGCTAGCGAGGAGATGAATAGATAAGAAAGCCGAACCGGCGCTACCGAAGAGACTTTTTATGAAAAACAAACAGGTTGAAGTCTAAAAACTCTGTAGGACACAAAGCTGGAATTTCACGTGAAACGTGTTACAAAATCATAACTCAAATGCAGAAAATGCATGAACTGAGCAAAAAATGAATCCCTTGTAAATTGATTCCAGGCTAGTTAAAAATGCGTGTGATGTACTCCACGTGCAATATGTGAAACTTTAATCAACAGGGAACCCGTTCAACAGGAAATCACAGCCGTTTTAGATGAAGCATGGTCCAATTTCTGCCACCAGTTGGAAAAAAATTAGGCAAAAAAATGGTGTCGCCCTAGAGAGAAATCGAGATCGGTAGCAGTGTTGGGCAGGTTTGGGCGCAGGATGATGGAGATTCGGGACACCTGCTACTATGAGATATTTGCCGAAAGTAATGCGATAAATGCAGTCCGCCGTCCCGACTTTTTCAAGAGAGTCATGAACGATTGGCAGAATGTAGTCTGGATACTTGAGCCCCAGTTGCTTTTTCTATTGGGCAAAGGAATATACGTTGATTTTGACTCGTCTATTGCCCCGATCTAAGTCCGTGTGACTACAGGGTTTTCCATGCCTCAAGGAGCATCTGGTGGGTAAACATACCTTACTGCCGATTCACTTCGAAGGAAAAATCACATATGGAAACACGAGTAGCTATCCAAAAGCCGCGAGAGCGTTGAGGCAACTGTGTAAAAAATAAAAAAAGGCACAGCAACACATATTATAAAAATCGCTACTTCAACCAAATTAGCTGAAAAATTTTACTATTTCAAAATCCGCCGGGTTCGCTGATAACGTCCTTATAAAAGAGTAACATTAAATAGTTATCATAATGAAAAAACGTATGGCGTGCTAACGAATTATTCGTTGCAGATAAGCTTTGTGGGTCAACTACCTGAAGCAACCTACTAGAAAAATCTTATTAGCAAAACTATACAGTGAACGTTCCCTCACATCAGGTACGGCAATAGTTCTTAGCCACATATTGTACATGCTAAATTATACACAGATGGTCAAGTGAGCACAAAAGTTTCAGGTGATTGTGACCTTTTCTGGCTCCTATTAGGACAGGACGTAGAAGACAATGTGAGTCTTGTGATCCTGGATTGGGGTGTTGCCAAATATTACTGTTTTCGACTGTTGCTCCATTGCGGTAACCAAAACCAGCCAGCCATATTCGGACATCCGAATGCTCTGTGTTTTCAATCGCCGCAAGCTGACTCCAAGACTGTTTTTTACAAACAGTTTCTTCTGTTTTCTGAAGTTTCCCACTTTATATTAAGGCAAGATCTTGTAATGCATTTGGTGGCTTAGCACCGCAGCTAACTTTCCTACCAGACAGCTTTTTCACTCCATAAGCCTACAAACTTCTTGACACATTTCGGTTCATTGAGATCAAAAGTTACCTAAGGAATATACATATGTAGAATATTTATAAAGGCTAGAGAAGGTATACTTTTGAAATAAAAGGTGCTCTTAATTGGCCTGAAACTACTATTTCTCTTACTTTCACATTCACAGCCAATAGGCGAAAAAGGGAACGGCAAATAAAAGAGATCGACTCCTGTCTATTTTAAACTGCTCTATGATCATGAGGAAAGTCGAAAACATCCCTTAAAATCAGGCCGAGCATCCAGGAAGTTCACTACCATACCTCAGCTGGGGCCGTCAGAGCTATGCTCAGAGAAACCTGATGGGAACTGTTGCGTCCCTCATCAATAATCCCGGATTAGTTCACGAGCATTTTTATATGGTTGAAAACGTTGGCCGAAGATCTGCTGATACCAGACGTCAATTTATTCAGCTTAAAGGATCTGAATAAAATCCCAGTTATGTGTAATATAAGTCGAGAGATCGTCTAATATACAGAGGGTAGTTAAGTAGCAAGTACCGTGTAAGTATTGAACTCGCGACGCTTCTACATGCATTTAAAGTTGGCGAGCAATCGGAGAACGGATGGTCCCTCAGGGACATTCGAACACATTACTTTATAGTCCATCGCAGATAAACGCCAACAGTTTAACTATCAGCCTCGAAACCCTTATGGTGCTTTCATTTAAAAAAACAAAACCCCTCAATTCGAAAAGTACATTAGACGGCCGCACAGGGTGGTAGATTTAACAAGAATGTTGATATCTTGACAACTCTAATAGAACGAAAAATAAATGCTGCACGTTAAAGACGGTACAATAGAACCTGACGCGACAATTGCATACTCTCTCGAAGTGCGTAGCTTCGTTCTGTCGACCAAAGTTGATTTTGTTGTTACCTTATAAATAGCTAATCCAAGCTCTTCGAATGATTTCACCATCGTTGCTGCATTAAGGACTCATCTGGCACAAGCGACCATTTACCGATGACAAGCGACCTGTAAAGTTTTGTAGAAACAAATCGTCTGGAACTACAAAGGGTCCTAAAGAGCTTATCAGATATGTACTTAACGATCTAGAAGGCAATGTCGTAGGCTGTTTTTTTCAAGAAATTTGACGCATAAGGAGCAATCATCTGTGGTGCTTATTGTTAGATGGTTTCCGAAATGTTGAACTTGACTTAGAGCACTTGTGTGTACATTCTCAAATCAAGACTTATATTTTTGCCGTTGGTGGATTGCAGTGTACCTAGTAAATACCTACCTGAAGAGCTCTTGTGGGGTGTATTATATATAATAAGCGAGGATATCGTTTGACGAAGGGGCCGAGAGCTCATTAGAAGGACGCGGGCATTGATTTGTTATTGAATTCTTGAACTCTTCTGATTCAACAATAGCAGAAACTAACATAGGTTAGTTCTGTCAAAGATCAAATCACTTAGCATTTCGAAGTTCATTTGAGGCTGTGGAGTGATTCTAATGAGTGGCTAGGTGATCTGAGACGAAGTGTACATATCTGCGATCGAGTGAAAGATGTAAAATATAACATATGTTTAACCGCGATCGCCAGGGAATCGTTCGCGCGGCCATACCTAGGGATTTTGTTACAGCCTGCTTTATCAGCGCACATCGTCACAGTTCTCGTTCAAGCGATAAGTTCTTTGTTTTAAGGTTTACCATTCGAATGCTATCTCAGCACTCCTCTCTGTTTCCCAAGCTCTTTGAGGTGTCAGAGGAAGTGAGCGTAGAATGATGTCGGTTTCAGATAAAGTTTCTATTCCAGATCTTCCTAAACATACTATTTGTCATCTTTAGTCAAGCTCTGCAAATGTAAATCTAGTAGACGAAACGTATGCGCACTCCCCAAGACCCCGTCTACCATCGATAAAACGTTTCCGTCGCCCAACTACAAGGCCTTTCTTTATTCTACACTTATTTAGTAAGCCTTATGTATTATTTATATGCGCCTATTTATTGGCAATCGTTTAACTATTCAGGCCGAGCCTTACAGTGATATGTTCGCTTAAATGTCAATCGACTTCACATATTGTTTTGCCTTTAGTTCTGGCCTACTATCTACAGAAGTCATTCTAAAATAATGTACGATTTAATTATTACGCTAGACGATTTATCAAACAGAAGAAAACAAGATTACGTGCATATGATACTAGTTACTTGACTCTGGGTCAGCTGGAAATTGTTAGAGTTTATATACGAATAGGATTAAGGCCTACACGAGCTATGAGTGACCGTGACGAAATGCTTTAGGTGCAGGCAATGGTAATTTTTCTAGGCTATTAAGTCCTCGAAGTCCTGTGGCACAAGCGTTTGATACATACACGTGCCAGCGATAAAAAATTAACTATCTGCAATCTCAGAGATAATAGAGATTGGATACAATGGTTCAATGAGCGAATCATATACATTTGGTACTCGTCAAACGAATTCCTATAAATAACTAAATAATAGTAATGAAGTTCAGTGGTTTATAACTAAACAGTTTTTACCTATTTTTACCTTTCTTAACTTTTATGAATTTAATTTAAAAATTGTTATACCAGCTCGTCTGTTGTTAGGCTAGCAGTCGTTAAATGACAGTTCTGCTTGGAGTCCCGGGTGCCCTTTTGTAGCATGATCTTGAGCAGGGCATATCACAGCATTGTAACTAAAAAAAACTATTATTAAGTCGTATTATTATTACAGAACGAATCATCTTACCTCCGTTTTAAAGTTAATTTAACTAACCGGGTTAGCCGATACCGCATCTAGCCGACCGTATCTAGTATCCGGTAAATAGCACCAACTGTTCCATTGCCGTAATCCTGCTACACGAATCATGTTACTAGTTTATCAGTTAATTACTACTACCGGAACGTTCCCTTTGCTTGGCTGTGCTTATCTAATTATCCCTTGTTGCAGTGACCCCATTACGTTCGTGCAAATACTCTATTACGTGGTCGGGCCATTGGTTACAACCTATACTTCCGTTGCAGTTACCCTCTTACAGTGATCTCGTTCCCTTTCTGCTCAAGTTTTTCATTAATCGTGCTACTTTATTTCAATTAGTCCCTTCTTCCGTTTCGATTATCTCGCCCTTCCAGAGAAATTATTTTTTCCTTTGTCTGTATTCTGCTGTCTGAAAAAATAACTGAGCTCAATATCAAAATTGTGGTCATGCAATGATGCCAACCCAATTATATTCCATTAGTATGCATAAAGTTCATTTGCGGCCTTGCATTGGAAAAATTATCTACCAAAATTGTTGCCAGCACAAGTTTACAACTAGCACAGAGTCATCTAGTTGTTTTAACTCCGTTACCGTCTTAATGGATAAACCCATCTTAATTAAATCATCCCAGTATGTTGCTGCGCTTCTTTTTGGACTTTATTTCTGTACAGCCTGTTTCTGCAAACTCTCAACGATATTCAATGCCAAAACTATAAAAAATTACCCTTTTTTTTCTTTTGGATTGGTAATTGGTTCCAAGTTTTTGAAGTGGATGAAATAAAAAGAGACCTTTAATATAAGCTTTTCTGAAGTTTCCAAGGTTTTTCGAACAAGTACATGCGGTACCACGAGAACGTGAAAAAGGCAAACAACGAACCGAAGAACATTCGCTGACTAGACAACCATATCGTTGTGACGGACAGCTGTTTGTACTGCCGGTCGGCGACGAGCCATGGCAAAGGGCTTGGCGACCCTAGGTACAGCAGACCGAATCTAGTAAACGATTACTGCTGCCCTGGAGAGAGGAAGTAGTTCTGTCCTAAAGGTTTCACTTGAACTGAACTGACGGGTTTAAGTGGAAGTACTTCCAACTCTGGTAAAAGCTTGCTGTTTAACAGGGATGGGGGACCTTGGCCCGATTGAAACGGCCTTGCCCGAAGAACCCCGTAGAAGCAGTCCTCGAGGCGTGGAAAAGGAAGCAAAAGAAGGAAGCAAATCAGGCGCAAACGGCAATATCAGAAACGCAGCCTGCTGATGCCAGCGAGCGCCGGAAAAAGACATCACTCTGACAGGTTAAGTTGGCAATGTATACAACGTCTGGCAAGGCACGCAACGTACGCACGGGGATCTAACTGAAAGAAAGGGAAAGAGTGCGCGAGAGACAAGGATTGAAATAACACCTATGCGTCTCCATGCGCATGCGTATCGATATTTTTGTGTGTTAGTGCCTCCAGTGGGCGCTGGCAAATGAGCACACGGTCGAATCAAAACTGAAAGAACGTTACAGCAGATGGATGAAGAACGTGCACCGATCTCTACATGTATATAGGTGTCGCATCCACTACGTATGTCGATAACTAAACTAGTTAACATGTTACAAGATTGTTTTGCTATCGGTTATACTATTTACGTTGTGGAGACGCGTGATTTATTGTGTAACCGTTAAATTTTAGAAGCTGAAAAACAATAGTCAGAACGGAACCAGATCTAAAAGTGACATTTACGTATGCTGTTTCCAAAGACTGTCCATTGCATCAATTATCAGATGTATCGATTATACTAATCAAATTATAAAGCTGAAATTTAAAGCACTAGGCAGCGCAAACGGCATCCGTTCCTATTAGTTTTTGTAGCGGACGGTTTCCAGTTCGGGTAACATGTTCGGTACCTTAATATATGACGGTTGTGCTGTGCGGTATTTAGATAACATGTACTAATGGTTCTCAGTAGAACGGTTTCATCGTTCCTAAGCTAGTACCTGTTTGGATTTCATCTGACTAGCATCTCTCCGTTGCTTGTTAGCATATCATTAGCGGTTATAGACAAGCCCGGACGTGCAGTAACATACAAATAGATGTGCACGATGGCACAGGGTTAATGGCTGGGGGACGCAAATTGCAAAACTGCGACAGTGCCATTGATGCGTATGGAATCATTTGGTGAGTATGCCTGCTCCTTCCATCGTTACCTGCCTCGTCCTACCTGCTTCTGCTTAATCGGCATATCATCTGTGGGCTTTGCAGCGTTGTCGTGCTGGAGGCTGGACATCACGGGACGGAGGCGCGTTTCGAAAACTTTACTTAATCCACTTCTGCCAAAGTAGCGCCTATACTATGGCAGTCAATCAGCCTATATGCAGCAGTTAAGAGCAAATCTTCGCCAAACATTATCACGAGCTTTCGATATATATATATATACGTGCATGGGCACCTGATGCATGCTTAGATACTAGTGAAGCTTTTGTCAGTGTTTCACTAAAAATGTCTCCATGCGTCATGACGGCATGAAAAGACTCGACTTAAATAAATAATACGTCCTTATACATATACCACAATATATCGTTTCGACAGATTACCAATGTTAGACGTTTCGATACGATATGCTAAAATACACGTTTATAGGATTTTTTCCGGTGTCGGACCAAGGTCATAAATTAGAGCACAATACACGTATCAATATCGGCTGAAATTACGTTTTTATACTCGACCGTTTTGTCGGATTGAGATTATCTGTAATTGTTGGACTTAGCGTTCGAGGTCTAAATATCGTAATATATTCGTATATATATATATATATATATCGTAGAAGCTTACACATATTGTCATACGGCCCGTTAAAGCTAATGACAATGTAATCTCAACGTATCATATCCCTGGGGGCTGCTCAACATAATTCTACGCTCGATTCACTCTTCCTCCTCGCTGGCCTCGAATCAAGTTCAAGTGCTGGTAGCCCGGGCCTGTGTGCTGGGAGCGAGACTAGGCAGATTTCGATATAGTTCAATAGAATGTGGCGACTGAAACAAGCACATAGTGTGAAGATCGCTAAATTGAATTTTCGTCTCAGCTCAGTGTGTACGGACTGATGCAACGTTAATAAACGACGAACCGAATTTAGCCTCGCCAGCTAACGAACCGAGAGCTCTCGGTAACTAGCCAGAGGGGCCGATTTCGTGCGTCCATAATGTGAATAGACTATCGAATGAAGAGAATCTGCGGCCAAACGAAGGAGCATCGATTTCCCGTCGCCGAAGTAAAACTACGCTTAACTCAATACAAGGCGAAAACAACTACGTATAGATAGTGGTTCGAAGAGTGGCTTTTCTCATGTAGAAAAACATAGCGGATAACGATGCTCGTGCTATTATAGTTCAATTTCATTGTGCTTAGCAATAATATCATCTACGACGTATAGCGGCGGTATATTTTCTAGAAAACTACTTGTCGTTAACGTCGTCTGTGTTGGCTAGTGGGTTCAATTAGATGTACGTAAATGGTAGTAATGAAACAAAGCAAAGTTCGATTTGAGTACGGTATCGGAACACAACGAGAGCAATAATCCAGATTTGCTGCCTTTAGATGAGAGTATCCGCTTCGCCGTAATAGTGTAGGAACTATTTCTACATGAAGCAATTGTTCGACAGGAGAGTAAGGTCAATGTCGACTATCGCTTCGTTCATCTCGGAGCTAATTATGCTGATTGGAACTGTTTTAGCAGTTGTTTGGCAGAGCCTAAAATTAGCTTGGAGGCACAAGTGCAGCGACCTAAAGTTTGTATGATACCAGATCGCCAGTTCTCCATGGTCATATATCCGCTTGACTGGAACACTGAATCTGTTTTAACAAAAACGGTACGTGAAGGCAATTCCAATGATACATTGAATCCGGCTTCTGTCTTATTACGCTTAACTCGCTCATTAGATACACGTAGAGGCTGTCATCTTTCCATGTCTCTTCGCACTGTAGCAGGCACCCGTTGCGAGGACGCCACATTTCAAATACTCATCTCCGTTGACATCAGGCTCGAAGCTGGCATCTGTATGCTACCTGAAACAAAAGCAATCCTCTAATCACACTCAGCGTATATCTTCTGTGTTTGTATGCACGGCGCTCTTTTTTGTGTCTTCAGTCATTAAGGCAACTATATATATAGTCCACGAAAAACAGTTAGTAAGCTTTTTCAAGTCCCACCTTGTAATGTATGTCTATCTATCTCCGCTTGGAATACTTCATTCATTAGTGAACCACTAGAAAAGCTTGATTAAATTACGTGTAACATATCCCATTAGCACCCTAACTTAACTGCCGGTAACCGACATGCGTTTCTAGAAGTGTCTCGCGAATTATTCCCAAATTGGCTTCCTACACATTTTGGGAACTGTAGGAAGCTGATTTGTGTTGCATCACGTATTTAGCTGTCTGTTTACAGTCAAAAATTCGATCCCCGTTCCTGTCGACCCGGCACTAACATAATGCCTTTTAGTTATACTTACTAGCTACGGCCATTTATTTCGGCTTTTATTTTAACTACAACTCGGAACCTAAGATATTATCCATAGTTACGATGAACTGTTTTGTTGCACCAGCTTCTATATCCTGTACAGGTCTACGGGATTATAGTCTATGGAGTCTACTGTGATAATAACCTCAAGAGATAATACGAATCTAACCCCCCAAACATATATAGGCTAATACATATCTTGACTGATCTCGATATATTTTGTGGGTTATTGGGATTGAGGGAAGTGAGAAAGGTTCTCTACCTAACTCTTGTTTCGATTTTCCTTCAACTGTTGTTTTTCTACAGATATGACGGATGTTTTTCTTGGATGCCCATTGACCCGTGGTCGAACAATCTACCGTTGCGATTCCGCCAGCCCCTTTCTTTTGTCTAAAGAGCACAAGGATCTACTCTGGACATGTTAGTACAATGCCAACGAGGGATGAGAAACTAAGTGGTTTATTTCGCTATAGACCGACTAGTGGAGAATACGGACGGAGCTATTGAAGCATAGGGGTACATCATTAAATGGCTGGAATCAGTGAGGAGAGGCAATGCTTTCTTTTTGGAACCTCGGCCTGCAACCCGAAGGCCTAAACAGGGAGCAAAAGTCTTCAAGGGGACGATTATTGTCGCCTTTCCGTAGCAAAAACATGAATGTAGCTAAACCAATGAAAGAAAAATATGGAGCCTCTGGAGAACAGCGGACGAAATTCAGGGCATGGGACAGCCCGAGACGGGCTGAAAACAAAGGGCTAGCGAGGAACTATTAAAACGGAAGAGACAAATGATACGATTCTTCAACGGCGCGGAAAAACGAAGGGGATAGACAGAATGAGAGCCGGCAAAAGAGAAAGGATCGGAAGAAAACATTAGCACAAGATGCGACTGACGCAGAATCATGCTAAGTTCTACTAAGTAAAAAGGGGGGGGGGGAGAGAGAGAGAGAGAGACGATGTAACAAGGGGAATAGCAGGAGGAGAACTTAGTGATGGAGGAGATGCCCATACGCCCTCATTAGGCCCCTTGGCTTTGCCCAAACACTCATTCAGTGCCCCTTGAGGTTACACTGCACAGTACCACACAGTGACATATCTAACCGGAACTTCGACGGGACCTGTTTCACCCTTTTGCGATACTTGCATACCGGACAACACAATAGAGGAAAGTCAAGAAATCAGGAAAAATAACGTGGGGTCTGAGATATCACACATTAAGGCTGTTTCTTTTAGAGGCGAACGACGATAAAACGCTTAGGAAATTAGAAGACATCCCGCTAAGGCTTCAGAAGAAAGGAAACGAAAAGAATCAAGCAAAGGGGCAATCATGACAATAAATTTCATTCTAGACCAATAGGAACGGGCAAGGGTCGTCTGCGGATCGCTCTCAGATGATATCACTCGTTGATCATATATATGATGCTGATGTAATACTAAGAAAAACAAGAGAACACACGATGAGAGGCCAGTAGAGAAGCCCGAACACAGCAAAAATTAAAAGTAGAAAAGCCATAGACCAAGTTTAAGAGCGGTGGCGGTAACAACGACGGCGACAACGAGAGCAAGGGAAATGTGGTGGCGCTCATCGCTAATATAGATGGCTGATCTACGTAAAGCGACAAAAGGAAGAAAAGGTCAGCTCTGCGTATGTGAGGAGTACAGAGGCATATGTGCAACGGCATGGCCTTATCGGAGCGTTATTCGAAGGCATGATGAGTCAGTACTCGAACAATATCATCAGACATAAACTAGCCTTCTGTAACGTTTGACTGTATCTTGGTGTGTCATATACTAGGCTGCTGGAGAGCGGTTTTAGAACAACTGGCTGCAAATGATTGTATGGGTGCGTAAAGGTTGGATAGCAAAATAGGTTGCTCCTGTTAAAAAATGTGAGTCCTTACTAGCAACGAAACGCCTAAAAGTATAGGCAATGAATCATTTTGTATAACTATATTTTGGCAGCGTATACAGAAAAATAGCTGTTGATTATCGATCTAGCGACTACGCAATAAACGGACGTTTTTCCGTCCGGAATCTGCAGTACAATAGATAGCCTACAAAACGCAAATAAAATATCCCAACGAACAATTCGTCAGAAATGTTAGGTGTATATAATTAACGTTAGTTCGGCCGTATTACGGCTTACGTTGCTATGGAGACAGTGTGTAATTTTTATGGCTCATATACATTACAAACGTGTGATATTACCCAGCACGTGCTTAAAATTCCTGCGACTTTATTAAATACGGCCGTATCCACAGCTCCGAGAACGGGTCAGTAAGCTGCAAAAATAATTCAACTGACTATAAGGCTATATAACGTAGGGAAAAGTATACGTAATGTAATACTCTAAACGTAACCAGGGAACGTATTCTGATACCTTTGTGCACATCTTGTTTCATATACGGCATGTCCTTCTGTGAGAAAGTTCCATTGAGATCGAGGAAACTTTTTTGAACTCCAGCTTACGTGCGTTACTGTTCCTATGCGTCGAGAACGTTACTTATGTGCATTTAAATAAACGTCATATAAACTAGAAGCGGAACATAGGTATTCCTTAAGGACAGTGCGCTATAGCCGCTTTATTATATAAGGCGAACGAGGGGGGAGGCAGTTTTCGGCTATTTTCGCTCCCAATATCTGCCCAAAAGCCATCGAAAGCGCGATTCACGTGAGACGAGCCCGCCATGTACCGAATCGAGTTCTAGGTGCACAGGCGTTCTTTACCGACAGGCCCTAAAGATTCACTATCTCCAATCAAGAACAAAGTGGCGGAGAGGTAGGAATGATAAATTGAAGATCTAAATTCTATTTCCACAGCACTCAAATACTTCCCTGAAGCTTTGAAGCGACAAAGTGATAAAACTATAGGGCTAGGTAAGCCTAATCTTTTAGATAAGACAAGTGGGTAAGTTAAGTAATGCAATGGAACGGGAAGACATATGATTTTTGTATCGTTTATAGAATAAATATAATAAACTTCTGCGGCGTCCATATACGACAGGTTAGATTTGGTCATAGAAATACTGATTCCTAGAGTTAGTTTCTTATAGCGTCAAACGTTAATTGACCACACAGATGTTTAGTACCATTGATGTGGGCTGCTTATTATAATAGCTATTCGGAGAAGCCATTTTTATATGAAGCATTCCACATTATAGATACTAGTCACCCTTTTTGGAATAACGAGCTCCCTATCGAGTAGAACGACAGGCAGTGGGTCGCAATATCAAGTATAAACGGTATGTCCGACATTCGTTTATCGACAGTCTCATACAGACACAATACAGATGAAAATCTCTCTAACTAGTAAGAGTAGCCAGGTAACTTCGAAACGCCGTGCAGTCGTAGATTAAATTTAAAAAAAAAATGGTCGCCTAAAATGTGATAGTGAATTGAATCACCTCCAATGGGCAAAGCACATTTGTTAAGCGAATTTTCTCTCTGTGAACAATAAACTAAACATTTTTTACGCTGCCGTTTGTTGCTCATGTAAATCGTCCTACTTGAACTGACTGAACTGGACGCACTTAGTTCGAACACTGAAGATAAACGTACATATACACCGTGCATGATTTCTAGTATACTATAGAGTTTTTTCAAAAAATTTACCTCAAAAAAATACCACATAAAATTTTAAGCAAGGCCGTCACCAAGTGTATGCATTGGTTCTGAGAGTGCTGATTCTAAGTAACTGATAATTAGGTAAACAAGCGTACGAATGGCTTTTTACACATTTTAGAAGCATTCGAATTAAAAAAAAAACAGTATATGAATTTTTCGAGCCACAAGACGTTGTGCCTTGATTTGAAATAAACGTATATTGCTACCGGCACGATAACGCTACGGTATGTTCAGTATTAATCGCGGGATATATTTGTTGCCACTGACGTTTTTTAAGTAAAAAATTTCCAAAACGAAAAGTATCTAATATAAAAAAATGTATTTTTATTCTGTGTATTTTAGGCACCAATATAAAGATTCAACTGATTAGGCAAAATACCCTTTTGGACCATTAGTCATTTTCTTTTTGTTAGATAATAACCCTTGCCATTCACCCGTAACGTTTTTCTGATTAGTGCCTCTAGCCTGCAGTAAGATTTTTTTTATCTTGATGGTTATAATTTTTTCAATCAATGCAATAAACTTATTGTACATATTTTTTAAGGTGATAGCTTGTTCCTTAATAGTCCTTCAATTGCTTCTTTACATTAAACCTTTTGCGAATAGGATTTGCCTTATGCTATCAAAGCGATGCACCTATCGTCGCGTCTCAGCCGTTTAGTCCGCTTTTAAAATCAATGACGTCAAGATGCTCTAAACTTATAGAGCGGAAATAGAAAGTCCGTGTCTTCAATGAAAAGTAGAGGAAAACGGAGAGGTTCTGGATCAAACGGTGACGCTGAAAGAGCCTTTCTAAACTACAGGTCCTACGCTGACAACGGACTCGAGATTTCGGAAAGTAGAACTATAAAGGCCACCAGGTAACGCACAACAGATAGGTTCAAGTCGTTTTTCTTCTGTCTACCTATCTCCAAGGCAAACTTATCTGCTCCCTCAAGATCTACTTCTGGTGCGTAGACATATACACAGAAGACACCTAAAGAAAGGCTTTTTATTACTGCTGTTGTTGTCCGTTTCCCATTGAGTGCTAGTACAGGTCTGCTCTTGGAAAAATATGCTTTTTTCTAGCCGGATGATTGACTATATCTGGCTAGCGTGGTGCTGAAGGTCTAAAGCCTAACGACTTAGTTGATCCTCCTTAATATCCTAGTACTTTTCGTTGACAAATCCTGTGGAATCGTGAAATACCCCTCTTTTGCGCTCATAAGTGGATAATGGTTACCAAGGTCGTGGTGACAGCGTACTCAAACTTTATGTAAACAAAGCCAAATATAAAGAGCTGATCTAGAGGTACCAAAATATAACAGATATTTAATATATAACAATTCATTCGAGTCAAAGAAAAGGTTTGAAGAGTATAAGATATAAAAAAAAATTGGTGCATTAACAGCCAGTGATTGGTACACCGGTAATCCAATGGAGTCCTTTTTTCGGAAAAGTAACCCATTAACTTGATGTTGCGGCGCTGTATCTTCACATGTAAATATTGCAAAAGCCCCAATAATGTTTGATCCCAAATAGTGAAATGAACAAATCATGCCTATCGTCAATCGTTGGTAGACTTATGCCTTTCCCAGCGAGTGGCCATTGCTAAAAACGGGAGTTGTAATGGATGATGGTTAGGATATGTGACAAATTAAGAAGCGCCTAAGTTTGATTTTATTAAAGTAGTTGAAAACTGTCATTTTCTCAATAATTGTATTACCTTGTCAATGGGACAAGGTAAAACAATTACTGAGCATGTGCATCACGCTGATTTCAGTATTGCGAGGCTAGAGATGGTTTTACTTGTAATCTCACGGAATGAAAAAAAACTAATCCTATAGATGCGCAATCAGCGCCTTGAAATAATATGATTTCGATGTTTCTAGCAATTCAAACTCTGTATCGTGGTAAAACGGTAGGTCCTACCTTCAAAGAGATTTTCACGGCAACAACATGAACGAAGTCGAAACTATGAGCCTATATAAGTCGGCCGAATAACAGGGAAAGTGGCTGGAAGACGAGAGAATACGTTTAAGTGTTGTGTCGAGAAGCAGGCATAGTAGTAACGCACTGAGATACGTTAACGAATGTTATCTATTGTGCCGCCGCCTCTCTGTTGACGGCGTCTTCGTTCCCTATCTTGCCTTTCAATCAGCCCGCTTAAGCCCTCGCCTCTTGCTCTGATGGGGAATTGACTTTTTGTACTATCAGAAGGGTGGCTATGTTATGGGATGGCTTAATCGGGCAGCCGACGAGCCTACGGCTAGCTGTGCTGTGCTTCGCCTTCCATAGGTTAGCGGCCAGTTTACTTCGATGGCTTGAGCAAATTATACGAACACACGAAGCTGGGGTAAACGCCCGTGCATCGACAGCGGTAGCGATGTTGGCAAGTTATTGGCAACACGGTCGGTGGCTGGCTGCGGATGGCAGGAGTGGCGTGTAACGTTTCAGGTAGCGTTGGCATTGAGCTCGCATTCGTTTTCAACTTCATCGTCTGAAATTTAAGCCCTAGAAACCTAACCCGCTAGAAGAAGGGGAAAGGGACGAAAGGTTGTAGGCTAGCTAGCGATGCTAACGAACTAACATGATAGGAAGCGGAGGTAAACAAGAGAGAACAGACCCCCCTGAGAGTCTGAAAAATAAGCCGCAAAGGCGAACGAACCGTAAGTGGAGAGGGCCAGGGGCTTAGGAAAACTCCCCGGTACTTCTTAGCGGGCGTATGAGAGACGATTCAGTCGGCCGGCGCTGCTGGCGGTCGGTTGGCAACAGGCCACATTGGCGTGCAACCATTTGGCCTGTTGTAGGCGATGGAGGACAAGAGGGCAGCGCAGAGTTCATAGAGTTGAGGGCAGGACCAGAAAAGGGTATGTCGAGTTGCTAGCATGAGTTACTAACTGGACCTAGGCAAGTCAGCCGAAACAGGCAGGCATGCGCGCGGATCAGGTCAGATACGAGGCAGATTTAGGATGGCGTTGCCGGTAGTGGCGATATCGTTATCGTCGGAGTGGTGTGGAATGCGCCCGAAGCAGCTGGCGCGACAACGAAACGGCCGGGCAGCTTCGACCGAATCGACAGGGCTGGAAGTATTCAGGCAGCAGCGAGGAACACTTTGGATCACTGAGAATAATGCTTAAACTTCCCTATGCCCGATTTCCCTTAGCCTTTAGACCAGGCCCTTCATCAGAAAACAGAGAGCGGACCTTCATAGTCGCCGACGGTACTGGAGACATGGGGCGGCACTGCATGTCCCGGAAGTACATAACGGAGAAGTAACCGGCTCCGCGTGTGGCATTTGGTTAGCTGAACATCCATATCGTTGACATTAGGTCGTTTGTTAGGCGTTCACTCTTCGTCACGTTGGCCGGTCTTGTTGCCTGTTTGGACATCAACTTACTGCGCAAGTGATTCCACCAGTGACTACTGACGTATTAGATTGGCATATATACGAGCGGTACTCCAATAAGTGCCGTGACCTAACGAATGGAGGATTCAGGTATGGCCGCATACGAAAAAACAAACCGATCGGTTTAATTGCTTTAGCGTTGATTAGTGCTGTACAGCTTCTTTTGTTCCAGGCCCACCTGCTCTCTCAAATCAACGTTAACAAACACTGAACTGAGCAGTCACTGGTTTCCTCTAGCCTAACTTCTGCATCAGAGATCCGCTCGTCTCCAACAATTATATTCGGTCAGCTAGTTACCATCATAGAGCCGCCGGTTTTAATGGTCCGACCGCATTTCAATCATGGAAATAGGTTGTAGTGGCTATTCCTTAAATAGCTCGAATGCCTTGGATTGTTATTAGCTTTCAAATCTGCAATAGCTACCCAGCGATCTCTATCGTAGGATGTCTCAAGGCTCGATTTCGCCAATTCTTTACGCAAAAAAGTTAGTGAACGCGCATGTTTCCTTAACTAATTTTTCCGTCAATATATTAAATTCCGATAACCTTCTCGATTTAGATAGGAACCACCGCTTGCATAAAAACAAGAGCCGTATTAATTAAGACTGCCTTTCTAAAATTGTAGTAATATAAAAAATATTATGGTTTTCAACATAGGGGTGGCTACGTAAAGACGAGAGTTCTCTCGTTTGCAGAACATCGATCGTACGTCCTCCCGGCAGGCAACACAAGCCTCTATTTTTAAATATCATAACATCTCTCTTGTCGTGGAGAAGGATGTCTGTTTTGCCTCTCTGGTCTATTATGTTCCACGACTCGCTAACTGAATGCAACTATGTCGTACAACGATTATTGTCGAGTGTTTTGTTTGTATTACGCATTTCCCAGTATACAAAACACTTCCAGTTAAGTTGAACTCAAATCACAGTATTTCTCAAACGAATATTTGGTCTGAATCTAGGCTTAGGTATATCTGGCGAAACCGCTAATTCTTCATGTTGACGTAAATGTACTGTCTCTCATCACCCGTAAACTTCTATACCAGAACTTCTCTTTATAGCTGAGTAATGCATGATTTCAGATGAGATGTTGAAAGGCAAGAAAAGCCATGTTCGCTCATACGTATTGTATGGATAACAGGTCAGCCCAGCCCCAAGTTTTAATAAAACTTTATTGATTCAACATGTTCGATGATACTCGAGCCTATCTCCTTGACCAATTAAAGGACTGTTCGCCATCTAGGATTTAGTCGACCTCGGATGGTTCCCAAGCAAAGCACATTTTCCAAATTCAAAATGTCGTCCTGCAATTTAGCAAACCGGCTTTTGCATAATTTTCGCAGTTACAGCATCGTCTATAAATAACTATATCGGTATAGGAATAACTATATCGAGCCTGCTATGGTAGCCTTTTGATCTCGATGCAAGATGAAGCACTGTAGGTGATGAATGAAATGATTTCCTTTTTTACGAGGGGCATTCATCTTCAAAACGCGAACTCGAGATGAAATTTCACTCACTAAATACTGCAGAGGGATGAGGGAAAAGAACATTTGAAAAAAGCGTTCATTACCTTTTGAGCTCGCATTAGCACGAACGAAACCGCAAATTGCCTATAGCGAAGATCAGAACCTGGCCTCCAAACGTAAAATAAAATCAGATCAACTATTGCCTGATCTGTCTGTTTCTTTGAAAGTCAAAGAAACGGCTGCCAAATGAAAATTAGCTTGGCTTTCCGTGATTGAAACTTTACCTTGTTACCAGTGTCTATGCGTCCTACAATGAAGGTAGGAGCAAGCTTGTTAGGATGAATAATCCACGGTAGGTCTGCGCATTTATAGAACAAAGATACCAAAAACCAATTCCAATAACTGCGGTTCGGAAAGGAGAGAGAGAGGGGCCACCGTTTTTGAAATAAAGCTTAATAATCGATAAATTGGTTTACTTGTTGTTTTCTGTCCCTTTTGTATGCCTTTTTCTGACTTTGAGGTCTTTAGCTTAGATTCAGCCAAAAGTGAGGAGAAAGATGTCTGTAACCCGTGTGAAATATCGTTCAGCTAGTTTCGGCGTACCAATGTCGCTTTGCTAACTGTTAGTACTAGGAATTTGTTCTGAAATCAGAGAAGTAATATGCGAAAATAACTACAGCTGGCTCAGCTGAAACCATGATCGGAAGAGCATGGCGAAGATTGACATTGAATAAGCTGGTCCGAGAATAGTGCTTTAGTTAGGATGAGAAAGGAAAGGACGACCTAATATCTGTTTTAAAAAAAATGTAAGCCGCGTCAATTATGTTTCGAGCACTAAATATATATCTACAAGGCAAGACGGGCTATTTTCCAAGTATACGAACGCACACACGTATCATTGACACAGTATCACGACTTAAAAACAGGTGACCAGTGCTATGAAATGGATCTTCCTTGACAGCGAGATCCAAATGAATGAGCCTTTCTGAGGAATTAGAATTAGTACATTTAGCGTAAGCAGGACAGGTGAGAATATTGTTATTATGTTTTAAATGTTGTTTTAAAATAAATTATAAAGTATGAGCCTATAAATATGGATAGGACTTGTAGGTATGAATCCTGTTGACCGATTATAGTAATCAAGGTACATACTTAAGAACAATTGACAAAATAGAGAAAGTTGGTAGTAAACCAAGCTTTGGACGACAATTAGCTTTAACTGCTACTAGCTAATAAGACGCTGGTAATGGGTCGCCTAATCTATTTACAATACAATATCCTATTTCAACTTGTCATCTTATTATTATCATTGTTACGTAATCCGTATGTATTCACTGTGTAATTACTTGAAGAATATAAACATCTATATCTAGCATAGATCATTTCACCACAATTTGAACAAACAAATAGTTTATAAAACGAAATACTTTTTGTTGAGGACTATCAGAGAGACCTATTTTTGCTTTTGTTTCGGCTCAGCCCGATGGCAACGCCATTCCTGGTCCTACCTTATCTGATCCCACTTTAACGAACGATGCTGTTAATACATAAAAGTGTGTTTTTCTGGTCGACTTGCGCTTGTAGCTCCGTTTGGTATTTTGCTGCCGTTAGGAAAGTTGCCCAACAGAAATTTCAATCGAGCTACGTCCAACCGCAGGCCTGTTCTTGCAGACTACATGACAGAGTATAAAGGACAATAATAAATATGTATGCACTCGAGTACGGCTGATTGCTGGTGAGAGCTACGGACGGACTGGCAACATTTACGAGAAAGTTGTCTAGACAAGTTCTCGTCTTCAAACCACTATCAGATATGAGCTGAAGTGAGGCAGTACGTCCATCAGATCACGGATTCCCGATAGCCCTATGTATGTTCTTCGTCTCATGATCAGAACCACCGTTATAGCTAGTAGACGCTGCATGATGTTTTCTCTAAATCGATGGGAGCTTTGGATAAAGGAGTTAGTTGCTATGTTTCATGAGTCTCTTCCTCCGTGATTGTCTCGACGTCTGTTGCAATGATACTTGCAGTACATACCGAGTAAAATCAAAGTTTTACTCACATTATGTTTCATTTTAACAGGGTCCCCGGGTCAGTTGACGGGCGAAATCAGCACGTGTTACTGAAACAGGGGGTTCAGAACAGAATCGATAAGACTCCTGTGGTTTGATGGCTTGGACAGCTTTAGCATAAAGAACTTCAAATCGGAAAGTTATGGAGTAACTATGATACCAACAACGGCAGCTACGATAATAGCACTCCCCAACGCGGAAGATGACCCTTGTGGATAAAAGAGTGGTTCGCTCTAGTCGGCGACCCTACCGTCTTCCTCGACTGACGCCCCTTAATTACTGCACTGTAAGCATTGAGTTTCCGCATCTTAACCCCGAAAAAACACTCATCTCTGGTAAGTCCAAAGGAAGAACGGTTTGATAGTAGATCTGTCAGACAATTGTCTAATAGAAGCGGCCGTGCTTGGAAGTTGGACGCGATTCACAAGAGGCATAATGGGCGTGCAGGCCTTGGGTTAGCTACTCAACTCCTCGCAGAATTACGGGAAAAAACGTCTGGTCGCCGCGAGGAAAACCCGATGCTCCATGGGCTCATATGGGTAAGACGTCGAACCAACCGATGCCTGTTACTATAGTGTTTCCTCAAAAAGCGTCGTGTGACGGACACGAACCGCCTATGCCTACAACCTACTTCTACCGGCCGCGTCCTACCTCTGTTTGCAGTAGATTGACTCTTTATCGTTTATATATTTTGATCCTGTTTAACGTAGGCGGAAAAGGGACAGTTAGTGCAGTAGTCTCACCTGATTACAGGCTAGCATTAAAGTTAGAATAATCAAGTGATTATCAATCAGAGGAAATCAAGCGATAACACGAAATACAGAAACGTATCAAGGGACAGTTTTGGATGCACCTGCTCTGCCCTGTACAGCCTATTCGAATTTCTAGAATGCGATTTCTGTGAAATTGATAAATATAGTACGGGCTTCAACCACTATAACATACGTAGAGATAATATAACGAAATAATTTAATTACCTAACCGCCTATGATATTTTTATTTTTGGGCTTTTATACCGACTTAGAACGATTGAAATGAGTCGTACTGTCTCTTTGTATATAAAATATAGATAAACAGTATGGGACCTAAGTTGGAATATTTCCTTATAGATTATTTTTTCAAAGCTGTATTTAAGTAAAAACGGATATTTGGGCGAAATTTAACATGATCCATAAATGTCCTTCCTAACAATCTATGTGTTCAATGTAATCACCATTGATAGCAATCGCAGCACCGATTCGGAACCTAAACTACTCATTAGTTATTTCTGAAATATTTTTTCTTTAGTCCTCAACTAGTCTTTCAATAAATATCATGCTCCTAGTGATTTTATGAGATATATACATTTAAGAATGTATCGCTTAAATACGCTTTATGCTGTGTTCAAAATAGTCGAAAAGTCTAAGAAAATGCTAAACGACAAAACATCAGATATTATAACTATAAGAGTTTATCAGGACAACCGAGTTGAAAATGTATATTTTCCTCCCCAAGACGCCATTCATTTCTATATCAACAATCCAATTGTGTCAGAAAGTGCCTTTCAAACCACTTTTGTGAATTTTTGAGCCTTTTAGAGCCAAAACCTGCGAAAAATCTCTCGGTTTGCCCCATAGAGGTACTGTTAAAACGCCGTGTAAAAATTGCCGATAACGCGGGTGCTCGATTTCAAACGACAAAAAAAGTTTTTTGAAATGCGGTAGCTAGTCCATAATACACAAAGAGATTGTGTATAATAGCTCATTTTTGCTCAAACAGCGCATCTATTATTAAAAAAAATTACGTTTCCTCTTCAAACAACAGGTTTTTTTGCAGTATCAAGAATGACGGATGAATATATATCCGTCACGGCAAATTACCCACCAAAGCCTATCCCAATTTAGGTGCCCCAAGCTGCGTAGCGAAAATTCAGGTGATTTGCATATTATTGTTTGTCATATGCTTCCAACGGACTGTCAGGGCATTTCTTCCTAATTGTCTACATATTTTCTCAAAATTAAACCTACTCTTTTGCCCTCTGTGTCGTATTGCTCTAGTTTGCTTACCTTGTGCTGCAACAACCCTGGGTTTGCTCAGGGCGTAGACAACATTCAAACCCAAATTATGCGAAACAAGCATACGTCGTCTATACTAAGCACAGGGCGCTTTATGTGCTTACACAAAGTAAATTCGGTAAGTGTTGAAAAATCAGGGACGATCCAGACAGGTCGATTTGAATCTATGATGTTATGTAACAAGTATCGTGTTCTAAGTTACTTTTTTATGTTTACCACTACTGTTACTCGTCCTAGGTCAACATGTGTTCGGAGTCACTTGTTTTTAGCCATGGCATCAAGGACTTGCCCCTAACAGGAGTGGATTTCGCTGGAGTTATCTCAATGGGCTTTGAAACGGCAGGGCAACCACACAAAGAGCTATTAATCCCAATAATAATAATAACTTACTTTCCTATTTTCCTGATTCTGAATATCTGGCAATAATTTTTTCCAACGCCGCAAACAACGTGAACCAGCGTGGCAGCTTGCTGGTTATGGCTACCATGGTAACATACCCAGAGATACCCATAAGTTAGGTTGCTCTATACAGCTATCAATATCTCAGAATAAAGATAAACCCTGATTGTGAAACTAGCGCTAATCAATCTCTATGATAATGGCGCTAAACATCCTGTACTGGTTCTCGCAGGCTTTGCATGTCACAGTAGAGTTATTAACGGGTCGCATTGCAAACTTCAGCTCATGCGTGGTGCCTACTGCCCCTATTCGTGGTGACGTAAAATCTTTACGGTATAAGAAATCGGCCCAGAAAAAAAACTGTCGAGCTAATGTTCAATCAGCTCTGATTCGAAGGGCTATAAGATCGAAATGTTTAGCGGGACGAAGGCGCCATTGAATAAACTGGGTAAATATTACCGTGCCTGAGGAACATAACAGAAGCGAGCGAGACACTCTAGAGTGCTCATTTAAATACATATATGAATACACTTATTTACTAAGAAAGAGTTCAATATGACTTAGATATTTTTAGTTGTCGTTCGTGTACATTGTGGCACGTTTCATAAATAAGAGAATACGAAGGCGTGACAAATCGACATATTCGTATACCATCATTGTTTGCTTTTTTTTTCTCAACCTTTCCAGCTCTTTACTTCTCAAAAGGGCATATTTTTTTTTTTTTAACAAATAAGTAGTAACGATTGTCGCAACAACAGTTGCCAAGGGCATGCTGTCTTACTTAGTGCTTAAAAATGATATGAATGGCTATACTGTTGCTGGTTTAAACGTTGCATCAATGGTAACTAAAAGTACCTGACATCATAATGTCCACACAGTTGGAGATTAGGTAAAGCTAATTTGCAACTATCTGTGAAAAAGTCGTAGCGCTATAAGCGAAGTTTGGACTATTCCTGCAGAATACAAATGATCTGTTTTGTTTTTGGATGAAATGAGCGAGAAGTCCGATAAAGCTAACAAAACCCTGTTTATATTGCACTCAAACGTATTCGACCGTTCCTAACGAAGACGCATAGTAAAGGTTACTAGGTGAATACCTTCGGTAATACGCTGGTCACATTAAATGGTTTGGAACTAATCGAATCTTTTTGCATCGTCTTCACTGGGACGCCGAAGGCCTTTACCGCTTCAGGTTTGTTTACCGAACTTATGTAGGACGTTGCCTTTTAGTTAGTTCGATTTGTTAGCCATAAAGACGGAATACGGAGAGAATTTTTGCTGCTGCTTATATAAATATAACCGCTGCTAAAAAGGAACTCGTACCGCTTCATTCCCCATTGGCTACTGTACTTCTCAATTTCTGCAGTGAGAGCCGCCGATAATCCTGCGATTGCATCGCGAGTTGCCGTGTCCTGTTTATGTCCTACAAGCTTATCTTTTGTTAACGATTGATTTGTCTAAAATGATTTATTCAGTTACCGATCCGTTATAATTAAGGAAAACGTACAAAAATCTAGGAGAATTTATACAATATAGTATAGCTTTTACTGCATCAGCCCTTCTGACAAATCTGTCGTGTATTGCACAGCTCCCCTTGCACCTCAGCAATCCGAATGGGGTCCATTTAGCCCGTTTTCATTCTGTTAATCAAGAACTAAATATAGCTGGAGTTGGCAAAAAAGGGACAGAGCAAAGAAGTGATTAAATACGTATGAACGTAGAGAAAGCACAAAAGGAACACGAGGCGCAAAAGTCGCCTCCTTCTAGATCCACCGAATCCAGATCGACCGCAAACAGAGTTGGACCGATAAATGGGGAACGGAGATTTGCATGGTCTCTTTTTTCGTTGCGTCTACGAAAAGGCGAATAGCATTGCAGAAGATGGCCTTTGTGTTCTCGATAATGGCCCTGTTCGCTCGCTTGCCGCTTCTTGGTCCCTGTATGGCGTAATATTGTTGGTTGACTTCGGAGTAAGTGGATTCGAACGGAACGATAGATAGTCAATGGATGTAGACTCTTGGCTAGGCGACACAGAACCCTCAGATAGAGAAACATCAAGAAAATAAATCAGTAGCGAGGGTCGGTTTTTCTGGCTGCCATTGGCGACTTACGTCCATTCTCACTACAAAGACGTCCAAGCGGCTGCTAGCGAAATTTCCCCACCGAAAGATCCTTTGTGAAATTGTGATGGCCGAAAAAAATTTGTACCATAGAGCTGTCCGTTCGTTATTCGCTGCTATCTATGACGCGAAAAGACTGTCGTTGAATCATGAAAGGGGATGCTAAAAGCTTGGTGCTAGATATTAATGGCAGGAAATGATGAAAGATTTTGTACCGGAAAAAGGTAACGCTGATATTTGTCCCTTTAAAGGCAACCTGCAAATAGATTACAGCTGTCCAAGGTTACATGGACAGTGGTTAAGGTCGTGGAATTAGGAGGCTAGCTGTGGCCCAAATGTGCGATTTAAAACAATTGACACTTATTATCAACAAAGATGTTTTAAGCCGTGAACTGAGCCTTAAAGTAAAGTGAGTTGAGACAACCGCCATCATAGTTGGCTCATTATTTATTCAAATAGCAGAGAACTAACTTAATTTTAGTATAATGATTAATAATTTTCTTTGTCACAGATGTTAGCAGACTCATCATTGATTTGAACCCTAATTCGAAGCGCTTGACCTAATAAAAGCTTACGTCAAAAGTTTATCTGTCTGTTTAAAAATGTTTGCTAATTTTTCCAAAACAGCTTCTGATTAGTCAGCGAAACAGTAGTGCGCCCACAAACTGCCTGTCTAAAGCTAATAGTAATAATTTTGCATCAAAGGTTTAAAAGCAGATCGTTGTGACATACGGTACTGCACGCCGCTCCACAAAATAAATATTCTATCTCATAATCTTCTCAACCCGCTGTGAATCTGTCACGCAGTCCTACATTTGTATTTCGTTATAGATCCAACAGACGAGAGCGTTGATTTGTGAGCACTTAGTAGAAAAATATAACATAGAAACTAAATATGGTAATAGGCCCTCAAAGGGGTAAAAATGTTGTGCCTACCCTGCCCTCTAGACCTGTTGATATCAACACCCGCGCGTTAAAAAGCAGGTTGAGTTTATAAATCTGCCTTGACCAATCACTTTTTGCACAACGCGGTATCAGAACATTGTCAATTCCAGTTCAGATTGAGCTGCAAGGATGTGCAGAGATGCTGCAAGGACATACGAAAAGGACGTACATCACGCGTATACATAGATTCATTCATGGCATGCCAATAACCCTATTACAGCATTAAAAAAATTATGTAAAATGTACAAGAAATATTGTTCACGACAATTCAGGGTGTGTCGAGAGTCATTCCCAATCAAAAACAATCAAAACCAAGGTGAACCTATATTTGTTATCGTAGTACATAGTCTATACGTTGGTTCGCTGTTTTTGCAGTCGCTTAATCGGCCATCAGCGTCCTACCATCAACAAGGTGTCGACAGTATACAATATACGATCAATGTGCAGGGTTCGCCTATGTCCATGAAGACAGACAGACATACACTGTGACTCAGTACTTAGTCGGTTAGTTACCCACTTAGAGTTTTTCTTACCGCCTCTGTCTTTTTTCCCATACCCTGATGCCTCTGATGCTTCGGCATCCAATTCGGCGATATATTCATATTTTTTCTCCTACATGATCCATGTCTTCTGTACATCGCTCGCTAGTTCTCTCAGATTCCACTATATATGGCTTCGGGCGGACTTTAATGATAGATGCGGTGGCTGCGATATAAATACGAGAAAGCACAATGAACTGTGAAGTGATAGGAACGAAGTACGACGAATGCTGTCGTTGTTATTGTCATTGTACTTTGGTTTTGCATCCACGCGGCCTGACGGTAATGATAGCCTATGAACGATCTGCAAGCGAGGGCATACTGCAAAGCCAGTGAAGCAATAGAACATGATCATGCGATATGCCAAATGATGGCCGAAAACTCGGGAGCATCATAGTGGAGAGTAACTAGGTGAGAACGGGGAAACGTGGTCACGGCCATTGCTATTGAGTGATACAGACGCTGAATGAGTGCACGACGCACTGAGTTGGTATATTCATAAGAAATAGATATTGAATGATCCCTACTCTATCGGTCTGCGAATGCTTGCGTGTGCATATGCTTGCGTGTGTACAACGATATCGGCAAGCACAATAATAACAAGCAGTAGAGACACGATCATACGTAGGTGTCTTGTCATCTCGATGATGTTGGATGCCTACATATGTATTGTACGTAAAGAACAGGCAATACAGTTGTAAGCAAGCGAAAAATATCCGTTTCCTGTCACAGGGGCCTGGGATAGGTACACATTAGAAAAAATAACGTCACCAACGTCCATAGCAGAATGTGAACGTAGTAGATATACGCATATATGTGTGACTCGAATACAAAAAGAAAAGTGTGGAATGGCCGTGCGTAACGGTTCCTTTCTCCCGCCTTCACTCAATTTTATTTAAGGACAGATTTAACGGAGCCCGATCGTACTGCTTCCATGTGTGAAATACGCGGAAGGCAAGCAATACGACCTGAATCCTAGGAATATATTCGCAGAAAACATGCGCAATTGTCGAGCAAGAATGTGGCCGATATACAGCCAAGCGGGCAGCGTTACCATCAACTCATTGATTTGACCGTAGCGGGCTTCACCACCTACGCAGCGCCTTTTGGTGAATTCTATAGCTGGAGTCGCTGACAGCAAAAAGTGCAGTCGTATAATTTCTTGTCAAATAAAAGGCAGTACCAAAAGCAGAGTGCACTGATTGTATTATGTAAAGGAATACTACTAATACATAATGTTTATTTATTTTCTTTCGCTTTCTCTTTGTTATTCCCAGAAGCCAGAACCACTAAGTTGAGCTTAGTTGTGGTGTTGTAGACGACGACAAGACCGTGTGCTGCCCGGCATGTCCCTGAGGATATTTCCACTCATGCGAATATATAATCGATAAGCACTCTATCTTAATCTAAATGGAAGAAGTACTCTTGCAGGCCATGTGCGACCCGCGTTTGAGCTGAATGGACTCTTTAATGGCTGCTGCTACTCAGTCCGATCCGTTGCATGGTTACCTAGCGACTACAAAAAGTAATTTTGCGGACCAGACAGCAAAACGGAGTGCGGAAGCATTTGACCTTTCGCTAGGTGAAACAGCGGTAAAGGGACCGACATGACAAGCAGCTGTAACAAATACTAGACTAATATAGGCAGGCACGGATATTTTTAGACGGAGTATATTCTGTGAATAAGATCAACTGTCTAATTTTCTACTTTTTTTTTTAATTTTTTTTTTTTAACTTTTGGTAGTTTTAAGTGGCGGTGGCCTTGGTGACAATGTGTAGTCGTGCGCAGTTGGCTCTGAGTAAATCGAATAGAGCACAAGGAACAGTACCCTATTGTATTAATTTGACATTTTTAGGCAAACATATTTCTCTTTATCTGTTCATTGCTACATCTAGAATAGCCGAGTACGTTACAACTTCATAACACGTGGGTTCTGTCGAAAAATGAATAGATTTGACAACTTCGCCCCTCCACCGAGAGTCAGAGAAACAGAGCTATGGATAGTCTTTGACATGGCAAACAAGATATGGTTTGTATATTTTATGTCTATAGAAACTCCTTCTCAAAAGAAGACGTTTATCAATTTTTTGGAAACGTCATCATCGATAAGGACACACGGATCGCAGAGCTTCCAAGCTATCAACACTCCACCACCCACTGGCTGAAGCCGACTGAGGACTCGCGCAAGGGGCACAAGTTTTTAGGGCACAAGTTGCCAGAGTGATAAAAGCTTTGGCAAAAAAAAGTATGCGCTTTATGCTTTAAGCTAGATATGCCTTAGACATAGAGATATTTCTTCAAATTCTCTTTAAAGCCTTCGCCTGCTTCAAAGTTGAATTTATTGCAGATAACTTGTTTTTTTATCCTATACTAGCTAGTCCTGTCGCATGTCTAAAACATCTATCCTTTATAAAAGCGTATACTTTGTTTTTGTAAGTATGCCTCTATGCATTATACATATTATTACGGATGCTTAAAGGGGAACTTCGAAAGACTTTCTTACTACAATATGTCTGCTTTACTCAATTTGGCTGTTTGATTCTTGTCAGGATAAAAAATATTGAAATGTAGTTCTATACCGTTACGTTAGCAAGCGATATCCTTGTCCTTTTCTTAGGCGTCAGTTAGAAACACTTTTATATCGAATGTGTTATCTGTTCCACAATCTGCCGCAGTTGGCGAATATCACCTGTTTAACGTTAAATGAATACTTCTTAAGGTGATTTTTATCGGAATCATCTGTCTGTCATGCATAGGGTGACATTTAATGATCTTATTGGCTTCGTTCCTTCGGTGACCATTAGCCTTGCCTCCTCTAAAATTTTTCTTCAAAAATCTTGTGTCCAGACGTTTTTCAGCACCCAAGTCCATGATCGATATGAGATCTCAGACATATAGAGATGACGCCTTCTGTCCGTCTAATTTCTGCGTGCTCATTTCCATTTCTGCCTACTGAAACGTAAAGAGTGATGCTTTCCTAGACGTTCCGTCATCCGAAGGGTCGCAAACCAACAGCTTCTTTGGACGGAACTGTAACTAGCTATAGCAGGCTGGTCCTGTTGCTACCGCAACTACAATCACATGCTGTGTGTTTTTAAACAACTGCATTCAGCTACACCTGCTGGGGGGTTAACGGTTTTGGTCACACGCTGACCACCTCAGAAATCGAATAGGTGCGCTGACCGCGAACGTTAATTATAGCTAGATTCCCGAAATCTTTAACTGGTTCCGATCATCTTTCGCGCTTACCCTAGGACCGATTTGCGTTTCACGCACGTTTCTGTAGAAGATCAAAAGCTTTAGATGTACATACGCTACACAAATAAATACGTTGGCTCACTAATCATACTTATTGTTTAGTGTTTTCAATTTACATCGAGCCACTGAAGCGACGGTGGCTCGACATAAGTTGAAACGTACGTAAAACAGTGCCAGCCACGGATCAAATATTTCAAGGTTTATGTCCAGTACCGCCGTTAGGCACTACGTAAGACGGCTCGCTATCAGCACAGAACACGGATTCGACCCCCGACCATCAAGTGTCCCCCGGTTTAACAGGCCATCATGCCATCACTTGAACAATCTAAATGTACTTTTCACGCTGTACTGCCCCACATGAATTTCCATTACTTATATCCTACGCAACGCCGTACACATGCATAGCGAAATTGGCTTATCTCTATTGATATACATAAATGAAAAAGCACTAGCAAAAATCGACCCGTACTTCGCCCTGTGCACTTCGCCGAAACGCCATGAGCAATCTATTAGCATTTCTAGTATCGATGTAGATTTGGGCATCAGTGCAGTGGAGGTATTCGATTTGTTGAGAAACCCTTTTTGGCTAGTTGGATATCGTATTCAGTATGTATATTTAGGGAAAAGCCATTTCATTGACTTGACGCACCGGTCCACCAGCGGCTAATCGGTAGTGGCTTGGGGCACGGGAAATAAGAAAGGGGTGCTTATTTGATTGAAATAGCCTTTTTCGTTTGGCTCGGAGGATCAGTATGTTTGGTGACTTTTGCAAGGGCAACAACTGGCCCAAGTGACTACGAGTTCGCTTGGGCTGCCTTCACTGATGAAAGTCCGCCGGGAACTGACGTTTGTTTCTCCATAGGGCGAACTAAATGCCGATCAAACTTTCGGCGCCACCTATGCTTTCTGCGCACAATAGCAACGAAGAAAAAGAAAGCCCATTATAGATTCGTTCGCTTCGTTTTTATGATATAGTCTTACTATTGAAACGTGAAATAATCTGTAATTGAGCGCAGATATACAATGACTTTTAGCAAGTCGCAGGCCTACTTCGCTGTCTAAAATTATGTCTGTTATTACATTTTGAGCCATCTTTCGCCCAGTGTGTGTATTTGTTGTTATGGATCTCCTTAAGGTAACATCATTGTATTTAATTTAATCTAATACTTCGTTTTGTAAAATAATTTATCAATGGTGAAAATTTCCACTCAGGCGCTCTCTTTTTCACCGGTGACACAAGCTACGGAATGGGTCGTATTGGAGAAGAATGGTGACTTCTATCAATGAAAGATGTACTGGACATTCTAACCGTAACCATTTGGAACCACGTCCCCCTATTATTTGCGCCCACCCTGGAAATACTGTTTAGCACGCTAGTCTCGTAAGACCAGAATTCGCTCCGCCTCAATGGATTGTATATGGTGAAACAGCTCCGTTTTTGTCGCCCTATAGCGTCTCCTAGACGTTACTATAGCATCTCTGTACTGCTCACAATTGCAAGCAAGAAGAGTAGGCGAGTATCCTTTGCTATAACTCAAATGGACGTAGCAAATCGCTTATACTGACTAGTATGATCTATCGTACGCTACGATGACATCCCACGATCTTAATAAATCGACGAAGCTTCCACGCAATAGCATGGATGAACAGCGACTGTGTGTTCTCCGGAGACGCAGACTGCCGTGTCCGCTGCTTCTGTGCCAGCACTTTTCGTTACCGTTACTCGTCTGCAGGCAACTCGATTCAGCGGCGTCCTGACCGATGAAACCGGAGTGAAGCTATCAATTTCGACGGCTATATGCACCTTCAAACAGAGAACCGGAAACAAATGTCCTCTAGGTTGTGATGAACCCCCTAATCACTGAGGACTGCTGCATTACATGCTCTACCCTTGTGGAGCGACCGTTCAAACAAGAAACCTTGTATGTAGCCGACCAAATCTACCAAGATGCACTGTCACAGCGTTTACAGCTATCTATTAATGCATTATTATAATGGCTTACTTTCGACATTGAGCCGTATGTTACGTGTTTATATGTTCTGGATTACTACGGGCAGAAAATCGCTATGGTGGGTAATGCTACCGAGCTACTTCTTTAGAAGCGACTTAAAAGGTTCGGCTTGGGTCAAGATTAGGTATTTATTCAACTATCCGGCCTAACTTAAAGGTAGTAAGGGTTGAATTTACTACGTTATTAGATATTTAAATTACTATAACATTAGATATGATATATGCACACTGCATCAAGTTTCTTTGATATCTCCTTAGCAGGTATCGCTTTTGTCGTCCAGACGCAAAGAGTGACAGGGTTATCGTAAAAGGAAGCAATGAAATGCCTTTGATAGAATGATTTAGAACCCCTGAAATATGTGTTAATGCCCTCGTGCATGCATAGACGCCCATTGATGCCTGCTCAGATCACTAAAATCGGCAGCCAGTGCGACATGAATAGACTGTTTACGAATGAAATAGAGCGTAAAAATCGTTGAGCTTACCCAATCTTATGTTCACTCAACAAAGAAGCTTTGTGATCCACGACATCCTACCGCACTAATTGGTCTGAATAAGGTATTCTAAAGACTATATCGAACTATAATACAATCGACATATAATAAGCATTCGTTTAGTCGTAGTAAAGGATTTAAGTATCCGTGCTAGATCTCCTGCACTTCATTGTAACCACTCATGTTTGCCAGTTTATCAACTGGACAATATATTTGCTCAGATGCTATCTGAAGATGCTGTACGAGAAGGAAGAGAAGAAAACAGAGAAGACCGACACGATTTTCCTTAATTTGAAGTTTTTCAGCATCTAGATTCTGTTCTTTTCGTGCCCCTTTTTTCTCGGTGCTTGCAGGAGCCTTTATTGAAGGAAGGCGTTTAAAAAACGAATCCCGACATGATTTACAGCTCCAAGCCTACATAAAATCTTAAAGGCATACGCGAGCATCCTTCGCAAATACGTTTTGGGTAGCATTTATAGTTGTAAACCGACCTTAGAGGCATCAAAAAGTTTCCAAATAGAGCTTACGTAAAAAATTTGCTTGTTACAGGTCTTTTATCACACAGAATTAGGAGGAAGTGGAGAGACAACTTGTATGTCAGGTACGCGAGTCATCCAAAGTCCATTGGGCTTACCCAACATCTGGACCCCGATACCGAGCAGGTGGCCGGACAGGTAGCTTTCCTAATGTTTTCGTGGATATGGACAGGGTTACAAGTTTGTCCGCCTTTTCAACCGTCCTATCTATGCCCCCGTGTCCCGTGTTCTGTGATAGCACAGTCCCGGTTATTTCTTGCCCACGATACAACGATCCGGTTCAGAGTAGCGGTATTCGGAATAGCAGAGGACCTAAACTGTGACGAATAAATTATTTTGTCACGTCATGATGCTGAATTGCGGCGCATCGATGAGTCTTTTGTGACGAGTAAAGCCTAGGGGTGACATAGTAATTCTCTATCATAAATAAACAGAGAAAAGAGTGATAGAGTACATACTGATAAAAAAAAAAAAAAAAAGTTTAATTTTAGGGGTATAGCATTCTGTTAGCACATCACGACGTATTTTTCGAGCTTTGACATTACACCTGCTCATCCCTATTGTATATTTAGTCCTGCTGTACCCGGTCAAACAGCCAACTCTTGAAAAAAGTTATCGTTTGATAATTACTATGGCGTTAAGTTGAAGGCGAAGTTTAATGATCCAGAATATAAGATGTACAAGGCCAAATTGACCAATGGTGGTAGGTTTAGTGTTAAATTTGGAGCTGATCTGACAGTTTATCCAGGCGAAGACACTGGTGTTTTTTCCGCAAAGCACCCAGGTAACCAGAAAGGCCTTTTGATATCTGACTGCACGCGAGAGCCCTTTCATGGATGCATCAGTAAAGTCAGTGCCTTTCAAATAGGCACTTACCTATGGGCATACACACTTTTCTTTAGCGCATCGTTTTTCCCTCGACTCGATTCATTTATTCAGTAGAAGCAGATTTAGAAACGTCTTTGCATAACACTGAAGATTACTTCCTAAACTTTTCTAAACTATCCTTTAGTACTAAACTAAAGTAATCATTTCTGTTAAGACAGCGATCGCTGGATGGAGATAAGCTGCAATAAATCTATGCGCGTAGGCCCGATATACAAACTAAATATAGCTGAGACATAATTCACACTGCCCAAACAACCAGGTTGTTTATATCCCCCGAGACTCGAAGAAAAACTTGTCAGTGTCACACTGGGCTCAATGATTTACGCTGGAAATACCACGATTACCTATTTTTTCAATAGATACGAAAAATATGAACTCCTTTCAGATGAACCATACAAAACTCCACAAATTGCCCGATGGATTGACAACATCATCGACAGATAGTACCCACAAACCCATTTGTACAGATTTGTGCCCGGTTGCACATCTCCCAATGGCCAATTTGTGCAATAAGCCTGCAGATAACACATCGTACATATGGATGTATGCATATAAAAACATACTAATTTAAACAACATCACTTATTCATATCCGACGATATCGTGCAGTGTCCACTGGATCGTAGGCTCTGGTAAATTTTCGACATAACGTAGACTGCAACATTTCTCTACAATTCGTATCTATGAATGTAGACGACGCATTTAGGCCATGTGTCTTCGGTTGGAACGGTTGAATATTCCAACAGTCCACTCAGACAATAGATCGATGGATCGATGGATGGATGGATGGATTGAATGGTCGACGTCTGCCTGTATGTACACATATTCGTATATCTCGCCTTTCTAGATTAACTACTTGTAGGGATCGTACCGTGACTAGCAAATGCTCACTCGTATCATGCCCTTAGAAAAGCAATCGGACGGAATTTTCATCGAACTGTGATCAGTAACTAACGTGCTGCCCTCTGGCACAGCTCCTTACAGATGCGTGATCCTTCGTAATATAAAAACAAACATCTACCGTCGATAACCGCTTGCTCAATAGCTAGAGAATAGAACGTCGTAGAATTCATAACAGCGTACATGTTTCACGTGTCCTGATGCGTTGCAGTCCTATTAATTTTCGTCCTATTCTATATTCTAATGTAATATACGCCACGTATATATATATATATATATATACATATATATAGCATTTGACACGAATCATTTACAGTAGTAGCTACGAAATAGAATATTCACTCTGACTACAGGAAACCACCAGCAGACGCTTTTTATATATATATATATATATATATTGATTAACGTACACCTCTCGGACATATTCTGGGTAGTATGCCTGATAACGTGAAGCTAAACAAACGGTGTTCTGAACAGTCTCCATAGATTCCACAGAGTGACTGTGAAAGAAGATGCGATGAGTGGCTCATTTGCGCACTTGTGAAACACAGCGAGACGGGCAGGTCGAGCAGCAGGGGCAAAGAGGGAAATAGAGACCGTCAGCAAGGAGGGAGAGACTCGGAAATTTTGGTTCCAGTGGGCCACCCGATAACTGTTGTGCCCAATAGCTCTATAGCGTTGAAGAACTTCAACTTTTAGAGTCTGCAGCTAGAGCGACAATTCCGGTGCGTCCCTATTGCGACACGTATTCTAACTATAACTATCAACAACGAATCATGATCAGAGTCATGGCTGACTATAATAATACCATTTTACGAGTAGAAACATCCGGTTATGCTTTTAGGTGTTGATTTAATCAAGCTTTCCATTCGACCACCATTTCCCCTATAGATAACTAGTCATAATGGCGAATATTGCGTAGTCGAGCATAACACTTTTTTATATGGTGTGGCCATAACCTGCCTACCATAGCGTATGCCGAACCTTGAAACGACAAAAAATGCTTCCTTTTAGAAACAGTTACCGTAATGGTTATCATTTACTTAGAAGTGGTCTACTGAATTGACGTTTGACAGATAGGCTGTTATCATTTATGTATTATGTATAAGGCACTGCTAGTTCGACAGTGAATGATACTTGTGTCTGCTATATTTGTATCATGAACGTGTCTTTTATTATGGGCCAACATAGCAATCAACTGCTATCATATGCAACATCTGTGTAGAATTGTTCGGACAAAAACAGGACAATGCCAGCCCAGGCCGACGGAAACAGCACTGACGTCATTTTGTACCTTTCCTTCTATCCAACTCGAACTCGTGTTCCATCTTCTTGTGGACTGCTGTGGGTTGGCTTACATTTGTCAACCTTTTTTCTTGACTCTAACTACAATTTTCTACATATATATATATATATCTTCGTTCTTGATAGATAGATAGAGATATATATATATGTATATATATATATATATATATATATATATATAATCTATCTATCTATCAAGAACGAAGATATATGCGAGTAATATACTACTGCAAAGAAAACGAATGAATGCAACTGGCTACGTTAAAATCATTATGGCGTCACATAACGGACGTCGTAATATCGACCGAAGCTGTTATCATGATTTTCTGTTCAATTCTCCGCCCTCTGCCGTTTGCGGGGAACTGCAAAAAAATCATGTCTTTAACGTACGAGAGACGGCAGCGACTACCTTCAACTTTCGGAACGCTCTGTAGTTCGTCCACATACGCTATAGTGTGTGTAGTATAACCGGATTAGGGGCAGGGAGGATTATCGTACGATAAGGTTCTCAAAGTTGTTGTTGTTGTTGCGCAAAAATGTCTGTATCTGGTTGAAAGGGAAATTTGTTAAAAGCGACAGCTAAATGTTGTCGTTAGTTAGTATATAGCGAAACATATCTGCGCAGTCAAAGAGAAACTTCAGCTATTTAGTGAGTGTTCGATCATTTCACAAGGAGTCGTTCTTTTTCTCTATGACAAATTGGTTACAAAGTAGCGGTCCGATTTACAGAATAGAACAACTGGCCAGTAGTGAAATATCCAAATGACATATCCGTTGATCTTCCTAAAAATGGCGCTCAGCCAAGAAGTGTGCATAGATGAAGAACAGAACGAAATTTCAAAGACATAGCTAGTAGTCTGAAATACGCGGCAGGTGATGCGTTTATCTCTGCACAAAATGATTCTTTCTTTATTAGGGCCGGCACCGATCAGCAACCTCATTGTGGTATATCATTTAAATGATCAAACGATATATGTATGTCCTGTAAATTGCCATAGAGTCAATCAAGCTACGATAATGATTATGTAGTAACCGAATCATCATCGTCCGTGAACACAAATACCCATGTCAACCTTATCTGGTAGTAATTCATCAGCATTTTGAGTAATAATTTTCTATTTCTCATATAGGTATAACATCAGTTTATGAGGTCAGGAAACACATGAACCTAGCTATACATGTCGCAGTCAGAAAGGACATACGCCTTTTATATTTCCATTTGTGCACACGATATAGGTGCCGCTTGAAGAGTGGTGATTGTTAGCTTAGGGGTATCGGTAACTTATCTCAAATTCGGTCGAGTCCGTTCCGCCATCCTGAAAGACCTTTTTGAAGAACCAACGCCGCGCTAGACCGATGCAAGGTTAGATCGTACCATCAAGATAAGTACGTAGTGGTGTGCTATGACCGCTAGCCAACTATTTCGAGCAATAGCAACTCGAACGGCATTTAAAAGATAGGACGAAAGATCCAAAAAGACCCTACGTAGCTGTATGTACGTATGTGGCTGACTTGCTTAGATTGTTACAATGATCCGGCATCGGCAAGGAGAGTCCAGGCCGGCAGGCGTCTTTCAGAAGGCCTTGCAACTGAAACAAGAGTGGCGAAACTGCCAGGTCGTTGGCACAGCGTAGATTCGACGAAAGAGTGCTTTGGTCGTTTACTTTGCGCGAATCTTATGAAAAGAAAGATGAGGACGCATGTCATAACCATAGTGCTGCCCAGCCCGACAAACTCTGTTGGGTTCGAAGCTCTTCGAAGCAAAAGGGGAACAGGCTATGACCTGCACGCAGAGATCTTGTTTCGCCTGATATCAGCGTACGATGCGCCCTCAGAAGCATTATCTTACTGTCCCAGGCCAAACTAGTATTCATTTGTCTAAAAGAGCACACTTGTAGCTCTCTTCTCTTCCACACAGAACAGTTTCGTATTGCAAAAATAAGAGTCTTGAAACTTACCCTTTTAGACTGATGAATAAGTTATGGCAAGAAACTGGGCTGCTTTCATATTATCGAAAAGGACTGGGGAGGTGGTGATCCGGGCCTTTTGCCCTATATATGGCGGCGGATAATTATAAAGTTTTAGTACGCAACTGCGCAACCTGCAAACGTGAGAACTTTCTTTCTAAGCTGATTCAGTTATGCCCGCGGGTATGCTGGGTATGTTCTAGTAGCAGTTTCTATTACATCGATAAACGTACTGAAGCACGGAATTTATAGAAACGTACTATAGTATATATAGAAGAGAAACATGTTTGATCTGAGCCAGAATTTAGGTAAAAGATGTAAAACGGTAATGAATACGATTCGATTCTTTTCCCCAATCCGATATCTGTACGAAGTCCGTAGCGAATTATCTTACTACGGAAAAATTTTCTTTGAAATATCTTTTTACTTGGTCTATACAGTTGAGCATGTGTACTCGTCTCTATAAGGCTATAAAGGTACTGGTACATATCTGAAGAACGCAACTCAACAATCAGTATAATAACTAATCCAAAAAAGCCGTAATGGGGAAGGGAAAAACCTTAGTAATGAATGTAAGGAACCGTTATATTCAGTTGCCCCTTTTCCAGTATCCCTTTCCATGATCTGCCTGTTTAGAAATCCACGACCATTCATTTTTTTCATCGTCTCGTCATTCAGCTCTCATAACTCAAACGGTAGCTTGGGTAGGTGGCTTAAGCTCTCAGCCATAAAGTTGTGGCCATGACTGACAGGAATAGATCCACTTTGCCTGATGAGTCGGCGGTAACCCGCTTCTGGTGGCTCTTCCATTGCTTGAGCCAAGGCCTTTTAGGTTGAACTCAGCTTAGCTCAGCCGCTCTTGTGTCGACCATCTCACTCTTTCGACCACTTAGGAACATTTGCGCGATGGCCGAAACGACTGAGACGAGCTAAGACCTTCTGCTTTTTTCTTCTCTCATTTGAAAGTAAATGCTGCCATCCCCAGAAATGCCATTGCCGGTACCGTCGTTAGTTATCTACCCTTCTCGAGGATCTTCCATCACGTTAGTATTCCATGCGCGAGCTTTTCGTAGATGGGAGGGTCCGATGCACCACACCCTCCCAGCTTCAGGTAACAGCTTAACAGAGCTGAACCCTCAATGTTATTCTCTATTCCTTACTCGCACTTTTACTTTCTCTCTGTTAACACTTACAACCTAGGAGTCAGATAGGCGCCTGCGCGGACCAAAAGCGAGCAAACCGCAATAAAGGCCTGTTCCTACCACATAATTATTTCAATATTACCGTACTGGCGCGTCCGTGTATTCGTACCATACGGCGAATAATTTCTTTTTACGTACCGCTCCGATTTTCAATATACTGTGATAACGATTTTACATCGAAGAGAGGAGATCCGGTACGATGAGGTATCTATTTAGCTTTCTGAGCTTGATTTATGTCAGGAGTTCCCTTCCTGGAAAGCAGAACGTCACAAAAACAGGTTACGGCCATGATATTGGATATTTTAGTCTAGTTTTTCCGACTCCAGATCAGAGTCAATATTCTATCCTATAGTGTTTTCGCAACACACAAATGTAGATGCGACTGTGATTAAGATTACAATGAAGCATAAAGAAAACGTGGGGATTGTCGTAGTGAAGACAGAGGTTGAAATGCATTAAGTCGGCAGCAGTTGGACTATACCGATGCCATAACCTCTCATCTTTTAGCGATACCAATCCGAGATAATCAATGCAGGACTCATTGCCTTGTCCTTTTTTTGCAAGTAGCTTCGCAAGTTGTTTCCGCCGTCACCTTGCACTGAACGGCGACGCTGTATTGCTGGAACTGCTATGCTCCGCCCGCACCTCTTATCCTGCCGTTGCATCAACCTGTGGTAATGAGAAAAATGGGAGATGATTGGCTACTACCGATGCAAGTCTTTCCTGACAGCTCCCTTTCTAAAGTAGATAACTTGACAGCCGACTGCTGTAATACACTAAGCGTCATACTGAGCTATAACCTGTAATGAATAGGTTCCATCCGAAGGTTTATCGCGCTGGTCAGCTGGCTAGAAGTCCCAGGTCGACAAGGGAGCAAGCAAACGTCGAGGCTCACAGCCCACCGAACTAGTTGTTGTGTCGAGTCCATCATACTACGAGGTATGAGAAAAGAGGATTTAAAGGCGGCTAGGCTGGGCGACATTACGAACAACGTTCATTAACCTCTTTGTTGTCCGTTTGCTTCAAATTACCGGAAACTTGGAAATAGAAACGAGAGACAATAGAAGACAGGAAATGGGCAAGTTCTCGTCCAAAGACTGTGCCAACAAGCTTTCGTTTCAATGTCTCCAGCCCATACAAGCTTTACATAGGTATATACGTAACTCGAAGATTCTCCGTGAACGGTGAAACAGGCAGCAGCTACTTCAATTATTGGGACTGACTGACTGACAGAACGGCTCTAACGGCCAACCACTGTTTGAGAAGCGGAAAGCGTCCGCAAACGTGTTGGCCCCCTTTCACGGTTGTTGTCCGATACATCGGGGGGGGGGGGGGGGATGGATGCGGGAGGCAATGTTAACAGAACTTATCGGAAAAAGCAACAATGAGTTTAATCTAGTCCGACCTATTCGAAGCACAGCGCTGTCCACTCTTTCACTACTATAAATAATCCTGAGGCTTTGAAGAGATCGAAGTAAGCTGCCTATAAACTGCGTTGATCAGGTTGAAATGCTCATACTTGCAAGAGAAGTTTGACGGGTGCCTGCAGATGTGAAAGTCATGAGAAAAAGCTCCAACTGCTCATTTTGCTGTCTGATCAACTGAGCAGGTCGCATACGAGTAGTGTACGGAGGCATCGTTACACAGAATACAAAAGAAATTCGGGGCAACGTAAAATGGGAAGAGAACGAAAAAAAGAATAATAATTCTAATAGATAGCAAGTGGCGGCTGGATATCAATATAGAACTAGCAAAATTTTACATAGATGATACTATATAACCGGCTTTCGCTAGAATACGACAAAAAGCGATAGACAGATACAGATAAAAGGAAAAAGTGCCCATTGTTTGAGCTAGTGGCCAGCTTTAAAAGAAGGTGAACACTGTTATGCCAATAGGTGAACGGAAGTTACAGCTGAACTTATCAGTGACAGTTAGGTGATGGTTTAGGAATACGCGGTCATCTTGTTTCGAGTCTGGGCGTACACACACTTGGCTTCGTGTTGGAAGCCAGCTATCTAAGGTAATGTTTAACGACCTAAGTACCGGATGTGGAATGCACAAAACATTTATTTGGTACGTTCGGAATTATATCACCCTAACTATACTAGTAAACTAGAAATTGCGAACTTGAATCTTAGAGTAGGATTTTCATGCTGCTGTCACTTGTGGGCCAATTATGAGATGATTTCAGCTGTTTTGCATGATTTATTGGATCACTTAACTTAATTAGAACACCATATATGTGGAACTAGCTAAGTGAAATGTGTGGGTTTATATAAGTTTTTCTCCGTGCAGATCAATTAAATCACAAATACATTATGCAACGGCTTCACTCGGGTAAAATGCTGGAAACAACTTTTGTAAGTTCAATTATTTTCTAGAAAAAAATTTCAAGCGTCGTTTTTTTTTAGCTATAATGTTTGTAATATCAGCTATGCTACAAATAGTCGCGATAAATTCATACCAGTGGCAATGTGATCAAACTATAACCTTGATATTTAGGAATGGCTTCAGAAATAAAAAAAAAAAAACAATTAAGGTAATTCCTTCCTGTTCATTTGGCTATGAACCGTTCAGGTTGCTTAATGGTCAGGTTGTTCTGAGTCTGAGTGAGGAAAACTGAAAAATAATGTTATTATTATTGCCGTTTTGTGGAAACTGAGACTATTTTCCGATTGTGTACATTTGAGCAGTACACAAAACATAGAATCAAATTCTTAGCCTATATATGTTGTACAATGTATTGATTTCTTTGAAAAATCAGAGCTATATCATTCAATATGTCGTAGTCTACGCAACTGGCCATCACTCATCTCGAGCATCCTGGGTGTCGATAGGGCTTGTGTTCCAAACGTTTTGAAGCCAAAGCTGAGAACTCGGCTCAGCCGTCTTCGCTAGACACTACCTCGCGCCATCTTGTCAGCTATCCGTAAACCTCTAAAACTGATATGGGTAAAAACAAAGCTGTCAGGGCTCAGTTCCCGTTTTAATGTTGCAGCAGACGACCTTTCGACTGGCTCTCCTCCTCCTCCTCCTCGTTCGGGGGGTTAACCTTTCTTATTCCTGTCTTTGTTGTTAACGTATATGTAAGCGTTATTGTTTGAACTTTGAACTTGAAATGTAACGCAAGTAATGCAAGGGTACAAGACTGCTGACAAATGGTTGTGTGCGCGTAAACGTTACGAGAGGAGGGCGAACAACGGAGTAAGTGTGAAATCCCCTGTCTGTGCATTAATCTGTACTTCGTTATGGAATAGCCGACTTTTTCAGCATGTAGAACTTTGATCTATGAGACGAAGACTAACACTTGTATGCCATTTGTAGCATGGTGTACGGCACCCATGCACCGGTAAATGTGTGCGATACTTGCGTGAGAGACTAGTGTTGCTCCCGTCAGTTTTCTTTTGGCGGTTGATCGCTGCTGCTGCCAGTATTGCTGCTACTCGAAACTGCTTTTCTCGATTTCTCTTTCCGCCTTACTATGTACGTCTTTTCCTCTAGCCCGATATCCCCTTCCTCTCTCCTCTCATCTTATATACATATATGTATACACATTATCTATATTTCTTCAACTCCCCTTTCCTATAGTTCGACTCGTGCATCTAACAGTTCTCCCGTGAGTGTCTCTTCGTGAATGTTGACGGCCCCTAAGTGCGCGATTAATCGAAAATTAAAGCGTGTTTTCGGTAGCAAGAGCATACTGCAGCTTCTGTTCCATTTTCTGCATGAAACAGCTTGAGCAGGCGGCATACACATGCAACCTTACCGAGGGCAGACGTCAGAGTAGTCGAAGCTCGGTGGCTTGTTCGTTCATGCGCTCACCTAACAGTGACCAAGCACAGGGAAGGCAAAACGGGCAAAGTTGCCTTTTTTGCCATTACACAGATTGTTAGCAGGCTACTAGGCCAGGTTGTGCACCCAGCTGGCACTGAAGTACGTTGTGGAGAGTGGAGAAACGAGATGAGAGGTAGAAAAAAAGGGGCAATCGAAAAAATACGATGATGCCGTGAGGGTGATGCAAAGGACATCAGGAGCAATGGGTGCGAATAAGCAAACAGCAAAGCATAAGCTCAATTATTTAATTTAAATGCTTCCTCTTTGAAGTTTGGTCAGAAACGATGGCAGAACAGAATTACGTGGACAATGGACGAACAGCGAATAAAGCTTTGATGTGTAGCGTCTCGCAAAATTTGCACCTCACTAGGATGCTAATAACTGGCGCGCCGAGAACAGTTTACAGAACGTCGAATGGGTCAATACAACGGTACAACGGTATTACAACGGTAACAAATCTTTGTCACAGCAGTATTGGCTAAGTTAACTTTGAAGTTCACCAATAACAGCTAAGCCGATCCTAAATAAATACTATACGCAGCCCAAATATGTTAACGATTAATCTTGAAGAGCATATTTTCATAAATGAAGCAAAAAATAGATCTTTTGAAGAAGTCGACCTTCTGTCGGTTTCTACTTCACTATAACGACACCAAAGTAGGTCAATGTCATAGATTTTATTAAGTCCACAGAATTACTGAAGATTCTCCAACAAGTCATTCTTGTCGCAAAACCTTTGAGGTTCTTCAAGCTTCGTCCCTGAAGCCGAATGGAGTAGCTAACACAAGTTTTCTCGTTTGATTCACTCTATTTTTAATTTTTGTAAAGAAAATCGTACGCGTATTGGTTTTTCTCCGCGCTAGTTATTAAAAGGAGTTGGTTATCAGCCACTGTTAAATACATGTATGTGGATCGGGTAAGGTCTTCGGCATACGTTATGCAGAATTGTATCAATTAAGGACAGACCCTACTATCAAACAGACACCGCTGGTTGTTATAACGTATGCGAAATAGATGTAACAATAAAGTAAGCGCATGTCCTGTTGTTCCTACGATGCCATAAAAATTTGCCTTCTGAAAGAAGCTCTATGCGCATTAAAAATAGCTGTATACATCATCTAATGTTTAACCCAGCCACAGATATGCTATACGTCAGAATAAATAAATGTTTCCGAGATAGCGTAGTGGGTAACGTGTTTCTCTGGGGTTACGCGCTAGTTTTGAGTTTGAATATTGGCGTAGGCACATTTTGTGTCGTCCCGAAAATTAACTCTCTAAAATAACACCTAACGATTAACCTAACGATTTAAGTAAAATGCGAAAAACAAAAAAAAAGGTAAAATCAATAGAAAAAATTATGGATTATTTATTATTATTAATGGAGCACGTGCAAAATAGAGCGAAACAAATCCCTTTTCTGACGTACTTATTATAAGGAAATTTAAAATACATAACTAAAATTAAGATCGGCAGCAAATCTATGACAAGCCTGCTTTTCTACGTGTACATAGGTGTAGATGAACGTGTAGATATGTTCGACAACACATATTCAACAACAATGGTAACATACGGGAAGATGTAGCACTCTGATTTTGCGCTCTGCATAAAATATTTAAGTATAATAGAAGCCAGATCATTGCTCTTCTATACACGTCAATGTGTGTCGTATATCAATGTAACGCGGCCATTGTCCTCCTAGAAAATCCAAATACCCCAAGAGAATATTTGCACGTGAAAAAATTACCATGTAGCCAGGCTCTAGCATGTTTCAATGTGTATTTCGAAAAGCAAAAGGGGGGCGCTCGTGATGCTATTACTAATAAGTATATGACAAATGCTATTCATCGTCAATCACTGCTGCTGTTCAATACCAAGCCCAAGGTTGTAGAATACGCGTTAGGAGTGTGGCGTTGTTTGTATGTACAGCAAGCTGAAGCTTAAATTCACTTGCCACTATACGAAAACATCTCGGATATACTGTTTATTTTAGCTCGGTGGCATTTGCCAGGGTACCCACTCGAGAGGCAAAAGGATTATAACTTCAACTGGTTAGATGAAATTATGTTTTAACAGTTTTTCATCGACTGTCACTAAAACTAAAAAAGGCAAAAAACATCAACGTTTGCAGACTGAATACGGTTGTATTAGCCGTCCATTTCGAATGTAACATACATGCCAACCAAGTGAGACATCTCGCTAAAAAGAGCTAGATATACGCCAGTTGTAATCATAGACATTTCGAAAAGTAGGTGGGAAAAAATGAATTTGCTGGCAATCAGAAGATCGAATTTATTCATTATAGATGCCGTTTCCTCTGTCAAGGGAATTGGGTAAATTGTCATACCCGCTTTGTTATTTGTGGTCAGCTGCGTACTTCAATTTCAAACGTTTCGTACCGAGCTCATCCCACAAATGAGACATTTTGACACCTCATCCAAAATGCACGCATCAGTTGCGAAAAACGCGGTTCGAAAACAGTTCCTATATTCAATGGCGTCCTGCAATACTATTTGTTAGCTTGATGAGGTCTGGTAACGTTTAAGGGCTTAGGCCTTGCTTAATGGTCTATGCGGTAACGCGGTGACCCGCAGAGTCAAGGAGTTAGAGTAGATTTAAGTGTAGATACGTTCTGGATTGGAAACAGGCAGCAATGCCAAAAGGCCAAGGTACCAGACGTAAAGCAGCTGAAGAGTCTGCATAAAGAACGCAAAGCATTGATGTCAGATGCGATAGGCTCTTTGAAATTTTTAGCATTTTATTTTAGTATTAGACATAAATTTATTTAGATCGATTAACTAAGGTAGAATGGCCTGAAAGCTTTTTGTTTAGAAGCCTCTAGGGAACGTAAACAACAAAGGTAGGATAATTATTAATTGATTATCATACGTTTACTTATCTTTATATTAGGTGCTCTCGTAATCATATGCTTCTCTATTGAAAACTTCCAGTCAAAGTTCGGGCGTACTGAGCGAGTTTGTTTTTTTGCTCGGCCTGTTAACATTTGTATAATGTCTTAAGCACCACCATTATGTGGATCCCCCCCGCCGCCCCCATTACCCCTCCCACCAATTGTCTTTCCCGTGGTGCATCTCTCGTCCCCTTACTTGGTATTCTCCTTCTCTCTTGGGGGTTAGAACCCTCCTTCATGGCATTTAACCGCTGTGCGCAGCGCCGCGCCGCGTCTGCCGCTGTCGTCGTCATCATTCCGTCGCGATCTTCCTATCTCGTTATGCCGACAGCGAAGGAGGATTGTGGTCCACCACAAAAGAGACAAAGACGCTAAAAGGCGAACTGTAGATTATTAAATATATGCTACTCTTTATAGGAGTTATAAAATAGCATCCACAGATTTTTTTCTAGTATAGTTTTTTTTTTATTTGATTCTTATTCGAATTGTGCGGCTTCTTTCAAAACAGAAGTAGCAGGAAAATGAAGCTATAAGCGAGGCGCGCACTGCTGCTAATTCGCTTAATGTAAAGGTACTTTTACCTTTGTGTGAGCACACATAAATCTTGGTGGAATTTAAGTGAAAACCAAATGCTACCTAGAAGCACAGGATAGGTTACAAATAACGTACAGAGCAATAATCATTCAGGTCTTTACCCACCGCAGAGCTGATAGTGTATACTTGTGAGTCTAGCTAAAGTACCTTAAAGCTCCCTACCATATGTATATGGGAGGAAACCAGTCTATTCCAAATATGTTTAATCTCACAAAATTCATTACATAACTGGCTTTGCATAACAAAGACTTTTTTGTTCTTTTTTTTTTTAAGGCACATAGTTTCTAAAAATGTGTCATATACCAGCTGCATAATCTCGCTCATGAAGCTCGCTTCTTTGAAAATGTCTATTCGTATTCTATCATACCGCAACATGTGCGCTTCCGTCTATAGCTATGTATATACACTTATCTATCTATAACTATATGGAGATAACGGAAAAACTATTCTCCCAAGAGAGATGTGTGCTAGCTCAGTTTTTTATTTATCCCGGAGACACGGTAAGCCACCGGTCCGCCAACTATTGATCAGCTTAGCGACGTTGAGTATATAGTTTTTCTTTATAGAAGATTTTTAAAGCGTTGTTCTACCTTAAACAAACACATATATATATATATATATATATATACATATATATACGATAAAAGTGGCCGCCAGGAGGTAATCATGTGGGGGCAATAGGTGATCCCTATAGTACGCACACTGTGCAAACAAAAATCGCCAAGCTAACAACCTAAAATGATGTTGGCCACTTTTCGCTGCCTTTGCCACCTAACAGACTGTATAGGATACCACAAAGAAGAATAAAGGCCAAAACAGCACTTCAGTAAGCACTATATCTGAGATTCCTAAACAATACCAACGATCTTCCACGCTATTGAGCAAAGCCAACGGTCGGAAGCTAACGACTACACGATACGATGAAACACAGCTATGTCGAATGAAAATAGGGAAGACAATTCACCGGATAGCTCTTTTAGCACAATTGTAATAAGGACACGGCATATCAACCTATCGTACTTTCTCCGTAGTCGTTTTTAACGACGTACTTTTAACGCCATCTGTGTTTCATTGAGCAGTTTTATTTACTTTAGCATAGATAAGTTTTTCTACATTTACTATTGTTTTTAAGTATTGCCTTAGATGGATGGCTATCTGCAGCAAAAGAAGTGTGAAAAACTAGGCAACAACCTGAGGAAAAAACATCAGGAAACACCCAGTTTCGTACTTAAATTACTCCACATGTCCCACAGTTTAATAGATAAGCACGTTATTAGCGCACCATTGGAGGGGTAAATGGAGCCATAGAAGAAACGATCTGAATATAGCACGTGCTATAATAGGATATATTAAGGAGCTAATACGACATTCGAAAAGTCAGGCACTCAAATTGGATTAAAAAATTTACACAGTCCGCATGATTTATTAAATTAAATGCCACCCTAAAAGTTGCGTGTCCTTTCATTGACATAATGTCCAATAGACATGACCACCACACCAGGACGGTCTTAATCAGCCTGCTATTTCAAATTATTGCTTTTATAATTCCTTATTAATACACAGAAAGCTGCTACGGGATTATATAAGTGAGTACTTCATATTTATTTTAGGGACACTGTGTTAGGTTTTATTGGGGAAAGAGAAAATTGATTATTTTCACAGATCGTTCGTCAACTTCAGGGCTGTATCAGGTTTACGAAGCTACCTTTGCCATAGTCTTCTGATAAACAGCGTCAGCGAATCGACATAGTAACGCATCTGATGCAGGACAGTTTGATCCATTTCTTAGCAGCCTACTAAAAGGGGGAAAAAGGTGGAAAAGCAAGGTACGTATAGGAGTAGGTTGCTATGTGGAAGCCGCTAAATCATCGTTTCTAGCCTAGGAAGATAAGAACGTTTGATCAATTCGATCGCATTCGAAAGCCTCCTTGAGTATCTTTTTGGGCCGTCTCTAAATATATTGTATTTTGGTCGTTTTACTAGGTAGATCTTTAAGGTAAATAGCGATCAGCGATTCGACCTACAACGCATAGAAGATCGTGTTTGTGCGAGCTGGCAAAATGGAAAATGGCAAAAACTAACACCGCTAGTCTCCCTTGCTTTTCCACTTTCTTTTCGTTCATTAAGTATATTTATGTGGAAAATATAGAGCGATACATGTCTGAAAAAATGTACCTCGCAAAAATACAATCTGCTCTGAAAATTGCAATGCAAAACAAACTCTAGGTGGGCTGACAAAACAATTAATAAAAAAAAAACAAAAAAAAAAGCGGTGGCACGCCAGTTTTAGTAATTATTAAAAACCAGTGTCTCTGTAGCAGAACTAAAGGTCGTGCAAACTGACATCATTTCAGTTCTATTAGGTCAGGTTTATAAAGAGCAAATTACAAGTTTCAATCTTTTTATCATAATAAAGCGAGATACTGGACAGCAAAGAATTTCAAATAAAAACTTTGAGAATCTCCACCATAGGTACGGTCTCAGTAGGCTCTAGAACCCATGTATTCCACAATGCTATAGCGTGATTTACTGACTCTTTTCGATTGGAAAGAGTTCATTATAGCTTCACCCGGTTCAATCGACTATTCTTCGCTTTCCGGTCCTCGGACGCTTTTGTTCGGACGTATTCGTTCTAGACAAAACCAGAACTGCAGCAGGAATTGTTCCTAAAACAGCTCCGACAGAGAGGACTGTGTTCATGGAAGACCAAAACCGTCAAATTTTAGCGGCTTGGTTTTCTCTTGATCTCGGTATCTGTATATAAACAGTGTATCTAGAAAAAGTTCTCTCTAAGTACTGCACTTCCGTCGCTGTCACCATTGTTTCGCGGGCACGCTTTCACGTGTCTTCCAAACCCAATTGTCCTGGAGACCCGCTGAAGTGGCTACTGCATCGCCGTGATCAGCGAAGCAGCTCTTTTCTCCTGCGCCTTTCGGCGCTGGTACGCTCCGCTGCTCGCCTGCATCTCTGAGCAGACAGCAACGCCGTTACAAAAAATGTATTTCCTTTGCTTAAAGATCTTCCAAACCCCGTACTATTTCGAAAAAGACACTCCTTCGTTTGTTTCACTACGTTTTCGCTAAGTAGACAGGGCGAATAGCTTGCTGCTAGGGGTACCGACACCAACTGTATACAGGCGACACAGCATGACGTTCCTAGTTAAGGCTCTGTTCAACTGTGTCGTCTGGAAACGGCCTTGGTTAGCGAACAAATAAGGTTGGTAGCAAGTGCTAATGGATCTGTCTGGGAGGTGTTCAATTAGCGCAGTATAGATCACACTGACGTATATGAGAGTTAATGGAACCAAATTGAATACATGGCAAGCAAGAGCCTTAAAGGTTCTCATATATTGTTCGAACGTGTTCCTGAACAGAAACATACACTAGTTAATAATTTTTTTCTTGACGCAGCTTGCAAATTGTGTGATCATTTGGATCTTCGATTGGAACCAATGCAGAAACGTTCATACCTAGACCCAAGATTATCTAAGCACATTTGCCGTATACTTTATCTTTTTTTTGCATACTATATCTATGTCCTACACAATAAAAGGTTATTTTAGCCCTAGAAGGTTAAAGGAGCGCCTGTTACTTTTCCCCGACAAGGCAAACGCAGCAAGACGCAAATCCTTAACAGATGAAGTGGCTTCAACAAGCAGTTGAAGTGGCATGTATCCCTCAACATATGCACTCTATCAGAGATTCACCTGGAAGTCGTACGTGTAATTGTTTTAAACGTGACTAGAACTAGCTATACGTAGCAAGCATTTCGATGATACAAAATAAAAACAAGCTTAAGGTTACAGATTGGCAAAGAAATACTCGGTGGTGCAAGCTACATGCTGTGCGGTAAAAAAAAAAAGCTGTCGCATATTTCTGAAGCCCCCGTGGAAGTTTTAGCTAAACGCAAATGCGAATGCTTGCTCTAATATACAGTGCACCTGAGGACGACCCGCGATGTCTGTGGCAGCAGCTGGCTAGAAGCGTTCATCCAACCAATCCCAATTGAAAATTTTCTATCAGGCCTTTTCTATGCCACGCTGATGGAAACAGCGACAGTGTAAAATAGTCCTACATTCGCAAGGCAACGAAGTAGAGCTTTACTTACCCACCTTTTAACTTACCGCAAAGCCCAGAGCCGTATTGCGACTACCGAAACTAAGGTGACTGGAGATTATTTTTTTTTTTAAATAAACTTCAGCTTGCTCGATCGAGCCTGGCTGATATGCTACAACCAGCCAAAAGAAGGTACGGGTTTCGTTCAGTAGGTACGGAATACCCTAAGGCAGACGGAGCCGCACTGCCTTATAATCAACCATGTTGGTGAATAGGCTCGAATATCGACCACTCTAAATACAGTGGAAAAGTGGAGCTACACCTATAGTGGTTATCATCTTATGGAAATATAGAACGGTGGGTACGGAACTTTACCTTACTCCGTATGAAGCACAACACGGAGCGTAACCTAAATCGTATAGCGAATTGAGTAGTATAGTGTTAAGCAAAATGTACTATCCAGTTGTACCCTTATCACATCGATACTCATTCATGATGCCGAGCCATAACTAGACGATACAGCGGATTAAAAACGAACGAACAAATAACAAGTCAGATCACAAAAAAGCCCCCTACGCTAACATACGTTATTAGAGATCACATGTAGTATGCAACTTATTTTACAGATATCTGATTTTAAAAATACATGAATATCGTCTTTCACAAGAAGCCAATGCTATACGTTTGCTAGTCGGTGTTGTTCCTTCACATACCTTTTTGTCCTTACGATTTTAGAATTTTCCTTCCTGAGCCTTGAGACCATCTAGACCCTGCATCAGAAGGCGTAGCAGTTTTCTTTGTTGCCAGGTTATAATAGACAAGCAGGTCATCAATGTGATCGTTTATAGTTTTAGTCTGCTGATTGTAGTTTAGTTGACCAATTTAAGGTAACGGACAGTGTTACTGAATTGACACACGTCTTGTAAAAAACAGACGACTAGATCGGCCCTTCGTCTGCAATAGTGTCCCGGTTAAGATACACACACTACTTAAGGCAATTCGTTCAATCAAAATTGACAAGTAGCTCTGAAAATGCATACCTTAAATAATGTGAACGCGGGTTCCCACTATGACGTAAGCATGTCGCTTAGATATATATAACCATACCCTATTCTCATACATTTACCTTCCGAAAACTAAGACTGTTTTCTTGCATAGCGTATACGTTAAGCGATATATATATGCACAAACTGTTACAAGCGAATTCAACGGACGTTAAAATTTCACGGCTTTTGGGCTACACGCTGTTGGAAAATGAAATTTCGGCTGATATGATGATGGCACCAGTCTTTTAGAAACCATTGAGTTCTGAACTTAGAAAAAAGTACGTGCGGGAGGAAAACTACTTTTTAGTCTTGAAAATCAACGTCCAATGCTCAGTCCTCTTAACGGTCACAGCGTTATGGAAATGCATCGAAGTTTGGTGAAGAAATTAGGTAAAGAGGCTTCAAACAGTGGGCGAAGAACAGAGATAGAAGTATTAAAGACTAACAAGGGAGTGAACGGGTATCGGGACTCAAGGCTTCAGTACACATTGTAAGTAAGCATCTGAGGAAGCTTTTTACGGATGCAGAGCTGTGACTCTAAGAACTCTGGAAAGCCAGGCTAAAGAACAGCGTCGCCCTGGAGAGAAATAAAGTTCAGAGGCAGTACCTGGTAGGCTCGATCGAAAATAAGACGATGGATTGGCATTGGACATCAGGAGCATCTGCCACATTGAGATATTTGCTGAAAATAAAACAGTAAATGCAGCCCGCCATCTTGGGTTGCTCAAGAGACTTATGGACCATTAGCACGGCAACAGAAACAACCGAGTATGGCTACTTGATGGCAACGCCAAACCTCATTGCCATACCTCGATCACCTCTAAAATCAGGTAGAGGAATATGCAACATTCGCTTCAACTCATTCTCCGTGATCTAAGTCCGTGTAGTTACGAGGTTTATCATGCCCTGTAAAAAGAAATGGGTGCGTAAACGTATCCCATTGGCAATTTATTTCGAGAAGCCATAGATAGAGAAATTACATGTGGGAACGCACGTGGTAGGTATATAACTGTCCAGAAGCTCTTTGAGCGCTGGAAAAAGTGTAGAAATTAAAGGGGATACCTCAATACAAAGTTCATCAATCTAGCCCAATTAGTCCAAAAGTTATTCAATCTCATAGTCCGCGGGATTTACTTGGACAGCCTAATAATGTACTGCGAAGATGAAAATCGAATCCAATTTCGCACAACATTACTTCATTTTACCTTCATTTGCTGTTTCGTCGTTTCCAAAATATAAGATGATTTTATTGAGCCCCAATCACGGCTGTCGCCTCTCAACTCTCAACGGGCCTAGAGCTCTTTTTTTTGATGTCCTCTATTCACGTCACAATAGTACAAAGTTATCTTCAGTGTCTACGCGAGCTTATCTGTTAAGACAGCGTATCTGAGCTTCCTTGGTTGCATCCATATATTCGTTAAAGGGATCTCCTATGCTAAACGAGGTGACACGATAGTCCTCTTAAGCGATAAAGAGCTGGGTAACCGTAGTGGCAGCTTGACATCCCGTGGAAGTGAGACAACATTATTGGACCACATCGGACCACGTAAAGCGCAGGAAGTAAAACTTCTTTTTCCTCCTCCTGCGCCTCCTCGTTGGCTTGCCACTGCAACGCAGATAGTTCGCCATTAGAGGCAAACAATATGGAGCATCGCCTTTACTTCAACCCCCATGATGTACGCTTCAAATAGGCCTATACCGTTGCTTCACAAACGGATAAGCATTTTTCAGAGAGAGAAAATACTCTACTTTCGCTCCAAACACGTCGTGCTTTATAATCCGGCTGCGATATAGCCAACGATGGTTGGGTAGAAGGGCGCTTAAAATCGAGATGCCCATTTGCATTCGTTACTGTGCGTCGGACAGCGACGCTTAGAAAAAAAATGTCATACCACCTTTCAGCCAGGTCCATCTCTTTATGTAATAAAGCGTTTCGTTCGCCTATTTGCGCGCCGGCAAGGACCTGTTCTTTGCCATGCCCTGCTAGCCAACCTCATCAAAAGAGAACTGAACAGAGAGTGGACTTAAGCTGTGCTATGAAGGGTTAATTCTTTCTCTCAATAAAGAAAATTCTCTGCTGTACGTCAACTAATAATTGATACATACATAAATGACGAATGACATCAGTTTACTTCACGGAAACTAAATATGAATGTAAAAATATGGCATTAAAACCAATTGGTAGTCAGCCGAGCGAACCTCTGTGGAACCCCGAGTTGCAATGATATACCTTACGAATATAATGATAAATCGTCATGAGAGTCAAGAACGTTCACCTGAAGCCTGGAAATCTGTAGCCAATAGGGTTCCAGGGGAGCTATTACCTAGTTGATAACATGGGGCTTACGAAATACTAAATGATGAAACACAAATACACACTGAAACAAATAGAATTGATTTCATTCGCTATGTGAGAGCAGGAGCCTTGACAATGATGTGTCTTACCAACCTATGGTAGGGTTGTGTTGCTTTATAAAACCAACTACTGCACTTACATAGGACCAGAAAACAGCTTTCAATGTTAATACGTCAATGTTATAGTGATTATAATATATACATGTCTGCAAACTTCTAACATCCTCGAAATGTTCGTCACTTTCCTTTTCTGTCTATTTTAGTCTGCCGTAGCCTGGCGACCGACATCCACAGGGCGTGCTTGAAAAATCTTGGAAGAAAAGCTACTCCTCGAATCACTATAAATATCATCATATTTCATTGAGCCTGAGAGACAACGGTACTCGCTCATCACAGTTGCTTAGCCTCCGAAGTCCTCCCTCACGCTGAAGACTGCTGTTTTTTGCCCTCTCGAAAAGGATCGCTGAGATTTCCTCGTTACTCGACGCCATCTGGTTGAGTCAAGCCAGGAAATAACAGAAGAAAAACAGACACTAACAGACAAAAAATAAGTAGAGAAGACACCAGGCGCCTTGACCGTAGTAAGCGCTATACGATCTACGTATGTGCCGATGGCTTCACCGCGGCGTCGCGTTCCGTTGGCAACAATGACACAGATCACCAACAAGCGACCTGTAGATAGATGCAGTGGCACTACACGTCAGCAGGCGCACAACAGTAATCGAACCTGCAAAAAAAGGGCTTCTCTAGACACCGCTCCCACTAGCATCAAAAGCTGGCAGGAAGAAGCTCTGCGCGAGTCCTTATTGGAGCCATTTGAAATGGCACCTGCCCTGGCGCAAAGGCTCAATCCAGCCCCAGTTGTTGAAACGGCGTGCGGAATGGACTCTGCAGCATCGCGACCGCGCTTTGGCGAGTCGCATGGCACACGACCTCGGCAAAGGCTGACAAAACGATTGTTACGATCACCAGGAATTCATGCACCAGCTTTAGGCTTATTACCTGCAGCCCCGACAATCACCAGCAGGCCATGTAACAGCGGAATCCCAAGTAGTAACCCTCTAACCGTTGGACCACCACTGCTCGACTTCGGATGGACTTCCGATGCGTTCAATGATTTTCTGACGCTGCTGACAGATCGGAATATGTCGAGGTCCAACCACGCGCCGAGGTCAGCTGAGCAACTACCACCTCAACAACAACAACAGCCTAATTCATTAGAAGATGTTTCGAAAGCCCAACATGAAGCTCATCGTCACAAGTCATTTCGAAGTATACGCCTTCACCGACAGAGGGCACTATTGCTAACAGCAACAACAACAACAAAAACAATATGGTCGCTACTGCTACCCTGCTTACTGCTAACCTGTCTACCTTCGCCAGGAAACGCCTTCGGTGAGTTCAATTCGAATACATCAGCGAAGTAGATACCTTATTATATAAGCATAAGCAAACAAACTAAAGCTTAGCCCAAAATATCTAGCAAATATTCAGAAAGATTAGATGCAGATATATATACACACTTTACTTAGTAAAAATTGTGTGATTGATCCCTTCCCCTGTGTTTGTAATATCATGTTTGCCATATGCTGGTTGGTAATGCACTACCGCAGAGAGTTCTGAGCTATGGGCTTCTGTTAATTTAGAAAGCAACTCTCGAAACAATCGTTTGTCAAGATCTAACCATAAAAAAATGTGTGCACAAATAGAAAACTTCCATTTTTGACTACTTCCATTGTTTGTCGTATTTCAAACAAGTACTCTAGATTTTTAAAGACTTCTAGAGACATGTCGGCCGATCGGCACACCTTCGCTTGTCCAAGGGCCTTTGATGAGTCGATACATTTCCAAAATCTCATATATAATCACCACCATATGGTAATGACAGTGGCTGTCGAATGGGGTCAAACCAAAAGTGAGATTTCTTTCGATGTAATTTGCAGTGGGCATCTTTGGGAACTGCTGTGCCAGCAGATTAAAGCTGACTTATTAGATCCAACATAGATACACGAAAACAAGCAAAGCCAGATTTAAAGTCTGATCTAAAGCAACGATAATTGACACCAAACTAAGACAAATGTGTTGACGTTCATGGTACTGCTGGGGGGGTGATGACGCATGCCATCGGCATTGCCACAACTCATATATGCCAAACGACTAAGGACAGTTGTTTGGGCAAAAGTTGCTGGACCAGCAGAGGCTGAGAAAAGGACCGATAAACGGCACTAGAATGACGGTTCTAGAGAAAGCTGACTGCCCGCCCATATCGGCCAGTAGCCGACTCTGATAATAGCATAGTTCATACATACGTGGGCGTATATCTGTTGGATATTGCTTTTTCCGCCTCCATTCGTCTTGGTTCCGCGTTCAGTAGGTTTTTCGGTTCCGTCTTATCCTTCGACCTAAGCTCTTTGGGCGGCGCGGATTGGAAGCGGTTTGCTACCTTCTGCTCCCCCTCGTCCTTTTTCCTTCCTCGCTTCCCCTTTACTCTCGTTTCCAGCCTGCGTTTGCTCGCTGGCCAAATAGATATTGTGCTCTTCGATAGCATCACTTGTTGTAACCTCTCTTTCACTGCATGAGCTGACGTGCTGCATTAGCCAACCATCCAACGGTAAGTAGCAGAAAGAGAAGAATTGGCCTTGAATCCACGAGGATAAGCAGAAAAGAAGACACTGACTGAGAGACAAAAGTTTACAACAAAGCAGCAAAAGTGCAGGGGCTTTCAAAACATCGATACGCTTCACTTTCGAGTTTGATTATGGTGCTACTCTTGCCGTACCTCGATACATAAAACGAGCAGAGTCCAGTGATATTGCCATCTTGCTCGCAGTCGCAGTTCAATTTAATATCCCAACAGACCTTGATGTTTGGTTAAATCTTCTTTTTCCATAAGCTAAAACATCTCATCTAAGCAATAAGATATTTGAGAGCATCACTTTAGCACTGGGGGAGTTACTGAAATAGTCGGGCGGCGTATTCAAATAACATCATGCCTGCCTGAGTACAGAGTACCGTTATTATCATTATTGTTGCTACTGCCAACAGAATGATAAGTTGTAAAAATACATAAATACCAGAGGTCGCTCCTTCAAGTCGCGTCGAAGCCTGCGTAAGCGAAAAAATTAAAAATGTAATTACATATTTACATCTTCTACGGATACAAGTGATGACATTTATCTCGACAATGATGGACAATTTATTTCTATCGATTGTTCTCCATTTCAAGCACGTCTGAATGATTTTCAAGAGAGCTCGACAAAAATTCTGTAAAAATGTAGACTGCTTTTTCTTTTCCCATATTATCATCTGCATGTATATACAGTGGCCCGATATTCAAGTCAGCTCCGAAAGAAACTTGTGGCGCCCTCAACGGAAGCCGATGGGGGATTTGGCACAGTGGCACCTTCGAAGAGTGCGTGGCCAACGAGAAAGCTGATCAGACCGATGGCGACGCTTACGTCCAGTAGCGCCCCCTAGCTGACGTTAAGGAAAACAGCGGAACACACAGGTTAGGTCTGAGTCATCTGCGCGGGCATTCAGCCAAACACAGCATTTCACTTGTGGAGTGCAAACGTACGAAGCCGGTGTGCTTGTCTCCTCCGGTCTCCATTTTAGCGGCAATATTAGAGGTAGTAACGGTTACAATTATTTTTCGCTTGCCCTTACTTCAGCTACTTAGATTTGCTTGTTCGTTCTCTGCCTAGCGGTGCCCAGGTTCACATTAACCTACGACGTGCAGGATCTTCCGCGTGCATAACCATCACCTTCCAGTGCACGCTTAAAAGCATTCGCTTTTGCAAAAACTACGTGACAGATTAGTGTTCCTTTTGCGCCGGATGACTTTACCTCTGTGTCAAGGAATTACTAAACGATCAGCAAGGTGCCCTACTAGCTTGATCTAACAGGTCCACTTCCTAGCAAGAAAACGAGCTGCCCTCTTAAGCAGTAATAATCGTTAGTGCTTATGTAAGGAAAATCACTAGAAGTATAGATTGCTCGCACAGGGCAGGAGGGTTACTCCGTTTTAAACTGGTAACACTCTTCAGCAGAGAATTGCGTGACTGGATCTGCTGCTCTGTTCGGTAACAGGCATCAAGCGAATAGGCACACAGTTATTAACACAGTGCAACGATTACTAGAGAGACAATTGCGAATAGTTATTAAGTTAAGCGGCATATTTGAGCTATTCGCATAGCACTTATAGTGACCTCTTTTTAAAATACCCGTTTATCAATCGAGTCCGATTGATAAATTGTAGGACAGAGATCGTAGTGTGCAGTGTGTAGGAACGTTGAAGCTCGTATATCGGCTGGCGAGTTTCCTATTACCATAACACCGATTGCTGCACGCATTAGCTAGCTCCATTGCGACAATTCATTCATAGCACAATTTGAAAGGTCAATTTGACACGTCGTCAGCAAGGCCCGTGTGAACCCGCTTGACGCGGGGGACGTCGATGCCGATGATGCTCGGCGTAGCGGTAGGATTCGTTCTGCTGCTGTTGATCGTATTCCTTATCGTTATCGTAACTTTCACGAACGGCGACGCCGGCCAAAACTACCGGGATATTAAAGGCGGACTACTTGGTGCCAACATCACAAATGGAACTCGGCCACCGGACTAAATGACTACGTCGGACTCTGTCACCTTCTGTGTGCTTGCTATGCAGGTTTGGTGGTGGTGGTGGTGGTGGTGGTGGTGATGTTAGAACTTTCTACTTAGGAACAGTAGTGGTGATGCTAACAAAAAGAAAAAAGAAACATTGAAAAAAATTACATATTTTAAAATAATATGACTCGCTTTCGAAGTCTCACTTGTTCATCACTAATTACTGTCAATTGATGGCACTTCTTATTTTCGCAATGATACGTAATGACGAAAACGTTAGCAAAAACTATGTTGACGGTAATAATCGTAGAAGTGCTTCAAGGTCGAATATCTACTGTCCAGTAAACGGCGATAAAGACGGTAATCATAACAATGAGATCTATGACGCAATTGGACGAAGCACCTGGTCGCTATCAAGTTAGAGATCGAATTCGCGGGCGCGAAACGGAATGGGTCGCAATAGCAAAGAGGTCGTGTTTTCTCGGAAACTTATCGAAGGTGGGCCTCCGTGCGGCCTGGTGAAGATCTGAACACATATTTATGCGATGTTGTTGCGTAGGAAAGAATGGATTGCCGTCATAACATAACAAAACTGAACAACCAGCTGAGACGAAATAAGGCTTTGCCCCTCTCAAATGGGTACGGATAGGATAGAGCACCTGGACGGGTCACAAAGCTCAACGCGGCTTCCCGCGGCCAAGCGGCAGTAGCATTACAGAAGGCGAAACAGAAATTGTTGCAGAAGACGCTGCCGTCGATGTACGTCATCGACAAATGCAGCACATTTTATACAATGTCCCTCGAAACAGAGGAGAGTGCACAGATACAGCAGGAGCAAACGTCAAATGGGGGATGCTAAAATAATGGTTAGCATTCATAGCACGACACTAACCTTTCTATGAAACGAGTTGTCTGCAATCAAGCAGAGCGCCAGAAAGACGCACGAAGAAATAGAGAACGTTTAAAGCACAGCACAACCAGCGTATGACCAAAACCGTAATATAAATGTCAAATACGAAAACAGGAGAGTTATGGAGGAGTATGTAAAGATAAGAAATTTTATTTGAGTTCGACATTTCCCCGGCTAGCCGAAGCGAAAACCGGCAATTTGATGGCGCGAGATCGTGTTGTAGAACATAGAACACCCCACATATATAGTGTTGGAAGGTTGGTAAAGCCAACTGAACATAGGTCGGTGCGCTGTTTGAAATGAGTATTTCCTTCTGGTGATGTATGAAAAGTTCAACATACAAAAGTTGAAAAAAGTCGGCAGTAGAAGTACCATTGAGTACCCCGCCCGCGTTTCATACGTATCCCCCACGGAAAAATTTGCCTATCGCCAGTCTACATCTGCTCTTATACCAAACCTTATCAGAGTTCGTTGCGGAAAGAAAGAGAGCTGTGAAAAGGTTTCCTTTCTTGCATCATACAGATATTTATTACCTGATGTACCTATAGGTCACAGCATTATAGTAGGTGTAGAGGACACCCCGTAGACGTTTGTCGTCACGCGTGGTAAGCCGTTTCGCAATATTTTGTGAAATCTTCCAACAACTGTGGTTTCATCTCAATTCAGATGCCGACTAAGAAAAATTCATTTGCAGATCCGCATATGAGCTAGTTTGTTGCGTTACCAGCACGGCTAGGGAATTAAAAATGTTTGCCTATAGATCACATGAGCTATGTAAAACATATCTCGAACACAGAAATCAACCTTACCTCCTCTACTCTCTTTCCTCAAGGCTACACCATGTTGGCCTTTTGCAAACATACAAGCTAGAAATAAGAAAAAAAAAACACCAACGCCCTAAAAAAATTTCAGTGTTTTATGAAAAACAACACGGAAGTACTGAACAGTTGCCTAATAGCGGCGCAGACTGAGTGCGACTCTAACCACCCAGTTGCGTTTTAACGATAAGGACGCTTTAGTCAATATCGAAGATGTCACCACAACGGCGTGGAGGAGAGATGACATCACGCTGATAATGTCATGCCAGTAGATCAAAAACAACAAAAGCTGATTGAACTAGCACCCTTTCGTCGAGCACCAAAACTTTGAATATAGGCCAATCAAGAGCAGAACCAACAAACCCTATATACAAACATATATATAAATGCGTGTGCGAGTCTAGTGAGTTCTATCTGCTGATACGTTAATCAGGAAGCGCTAAGTAAAGATAGTACGATATCGTAGTAGTGGTCCAGAAGCTTCTACCGCACGTCAACTCTTGCAAGCCAACGTGTGGAAATTCTTTGCGAAGATATTTTCTTGCTTAAGGTGAAAGGCAAGGAAATTGTCCACGTTCCTTCTGATAAGCTATAACAGAAAAGTCACTGATAAACTTGCCAAAATAAGAAAAATAGCCCAGTGTTACCTATGCTGAAGTTTCTGAACGCAGAATGACCGTATATTATCTAACAGTGCAATGTAACTATTATGATAGTTATATCGTAACCGGTTAGTCCGATAGCAATACTTCCGCTATATTTACAGGAATCTGATCATTCCTAGGAGTAAGGTTATAGTAATAATGGTTACCGGCCTCTTAAAAACAGGTCCGGACAACAATAATAACAGCAATATTCAAAATCAAAAGGGCAGCAATCTGCCATTTTGCAAAAACTATAGACCGGTGGACACAACATGCTTTCGATAACTTCGAATTTTATGTCCTGCTAGTCATTGAACGCAATCCTTATTGTTATTACCTAGAAAAGTCAGCGAGGCTGCACGCACGTGCAGGTGAATCCATGCGGAAACAAACATTTCTCTGTGTAGATGCTAAGCTTGAGTGTCGCTGGTAGGCGACAGCGATGATTGGCTCTCAAAAGAAAGCGGAGCATCGGCCTCCCCGTTGATTTCCGGCCAATCATTTTCTATTTTATTATTACTTCACCGCCGCATAGTTCTTCGGCTCTTTTTTGCGTCCATAATCCTTGATAAATTTCATGGCCCACATATAATAGCAGCTCATACTCGGTACGAAGTACTATGCTAGAATAGCTACTGATGATGCTAGAATCGCTCATTCGGGCGTTGTGGATCATCGTCTGCGGATACTGCCTCCGAGTGGGGACACCCATAGATGCACTGCTTAGATCTTGTATTGGATAAGTTCCTTTTCCCCTTACCGTTCCAAGGTGTTACAGATATACAGTCAATTCTTGATTACAGTATAAATAGGTACCTTCAAAGACGAGTAAAAAACGGTATCAGTGCAAAGGAATTGTTTAGAAAGAGCTAAACTATTGGCTACGGTCCAGTGGCGATTGGCTATTTCGGCCGCCTTAAACCATTATCTGATAATGGAACAAGTGTGTTTTTATCTCTTATAACCATATGCTAATGCTCAGCCCCGAAGAGTCAACTGGTAACGTTTAGGAACCTTTTAGGACTCTGAAAGTGGCCAGATTTTATCTTTTCATTGGTAGCAATTAGGTATTCTCTCACAACCGTCCTACCACAACGGATTCTATAATTGTGTCTACTGATGATGTTAAGACATCGAACCGAATTATCCTCTTATTATTTTAATGATTCCAGGGCAAAGAACGTTTCAAAAGATTCCACCTTAACCTTCTCTCGACCCTAGTAAGAATTGCTATATAGTCGAGAGCCACCTGACCCTTGGGTGTACCTTCCGCGCCAAAGCCCGGTAATATTCTGTTTCATTCATTCAATTCAAGAACAAATCTGCCCTATTAACACATACGAAGAACGTGGGCAAAAAAAATCTGTTCTTTTATTCCTCATAAGCCAAGTCAGTTTAACATCACACACAAAACGTTCCCCCAGCCACACAAGGTATAGAAAAAGCCAAAAAACAAAAAGCATTTCTGAACAAGGCCTGTTTGTTAAGACGCCACGCTGTTATGAACATTTGAAACTTGTTACTGCTTTTGACGGATCTACTGTTGGTGGGGCGCCACGATACGCTAAGTGCCATCTACCCGTTCACCGACAAATTGAATTCAAGTCACGTCTGTGTCAGTAAGCGAGCCGGGCCGCGTCATTCAACGTCTCGCTTTCCTCTGTTTTCACTTGTCTGAGTAATAATTCTGTCTACGGACAGCGGTGGGCGCTTCTGCAGAGCTGGAGGTAGCATAAAATATTTGAGCATACTTAGTAAATCGTGTAATCGAAACTGTTCTTTAAATCGCCACTCAGAAATCGCACAGCTTTTACCACACTAATTTTGGATAGATTTCATTACCTAATAACCCAAGCGATAGCTCCCAACAGAGATCTGGCCTATCGTGGAACACCAACCCAAAATCTGTTTTGCTTTGATATAACCTACAGTATACATCTGCCGTGGAAAACGGCGACACCTTAGAATCCTTACAACTAAATGTTCTCTTCACTCATTCACTGATTGGTTCCAAACTGAGCAGCATCACGTTCGACATTTTTTGTCACGCGCCTAGATAAAATCAATTTTAAAGATTCGTTTCATTAATAAGTATAGCAGTGATCACAAATATTCGTCCGGGCAGAAGCATAAAGTCACTACAGAGCAACATAGTAATATTCACAACACGGTCCATCTATTGGTTAGCTTTTGAAAAATTATTCCGTACCGCTCCACCGTTCAATCGTACTGCTTCTTCAACAAAAACAATGTTCAGTATATTGCTGCTGCGCACGCGTATCTTTCTGTGGGGCACTCGTTAATCGTCAGTATCTTCAGCGGCTTCGGAAATCCCTCAAGTGCACTATATACGTATGGGAAAAGTGTTACTATCAACTAGACGTGGTATAGCTTCTGTTGCTGGACCATGCAATCCAGGCTGCAACATACTAGACGACTGTGTTTTTAGTTCACTCAACGTCAGAAGAAAAAACGATCCTTTGTTGCGATTGTGCTGTGTCAAAAAATCATCATCATCGTCGTCGTCGTCGTCGTCGTCGTCGTCGTCGTCGTCGTCGTCGTCATCGTCGACGTCGTCGTCGTCACAAATCATAGAGCCCTGTCATGCGTATAAAAATTTCTGCTGCGTTACTACCAAGTAGTGGACGATATAGCAATAGAAGCGCTCTTATTAACAACCATACCAACAAAGATGAGAAAAAAAAAACTATGTGTACCATACAATGTACAGAGAAGCTCCACAAAATACCGTAATGAACACACTTAAGTCTCATTTGTGTTACCCTAGTTAACGGAAAAGAAATCAGTGGGGACGTCTCCATTGCGACAAAAGTGGCAAGGCTAAATCAACTAGATATATAGCAACACAACGGCAGTGTAACGAACCTCCATAAGATTGAACAATGCAGAATTTTTATATAGATTAGTCTGCTGTTTATGGACATGGCAACTGCTAAATTTTCCGAAGAGACTGAATCAAGGAACAAACAAACGAACATGCATTGGCAGAAATCATTATCACCTATTCTAGTCTAGTTTTCATTTAAGAGGTGTGCAGACCCGCCCATCGACGCGGCGTGAATCAGTACAAATACGGGACAGTTCTAGGACAACACGAAACATTTGCCTGAATTTTTTCACCGACCGGTAGAGATTAGAGCAGCTCGAAATTTAACATGGACGTGTTTTGCTAGGCCAATTGGTCGACGAGTTGGACTATAAATGTTTCCAAGATTAGCAGGACACAAGAAGTGCATGTGTGCTGTATGTGTATGTAGCGACTCCGATCACCCCCGGCGACGCTGTAAAGGCAGAGATAATATGGGGTACACTCAAAAGAGTCAATAACAAAGAAAATTCATTGTATCAGTTGCTCAATAACGAAGTTAACCCTATCAAGGCAATACTGTAAACTGAAAAGACAAGACGGAGAAGCAAAAATGGTATCAAGAGCATGTAGTTACGTACGACGATCGGAAGCGGAATACTGATTCAGGAAGAGAGGCTTCGGTGACCGAGAATAGAAGACTCGAAATCAGTGAGGTAGCTGTACATTGCCAAATTACTGAACAAGATTATATGACGCACGTCGAGGTAATTATCATTGGACTCTGGCTAATTCAATAGTACGATGTCCAAATGCTGAAAATTTAAACGTTAGGTAGAATTTAATATCTAGCAAAACACGTGTAAAGTAATTTATATGTGTTACCGCCAAACTAAATGAAGTATATAATTATCAGTTTGAAGGAAATGGTTTATCACACACGTTCTATTCATGGATAATAATGACAGTGAACCAATAAAGATAGAAAATAATGAAGAAATATTTGTACGTTTTTTTCATCGAAAACATTCCTTCGACGGACTAACATGATTGCATTCCCTACGTTCCATTTACTTTAAAATAAAGTTCCGTTCGTAGCATGATACTGGAGACCCTGAGGCGATGCTTGCTGCGGAAAGTTGGGATAATAATATGGATTATTTCATTACTAAGTTTTTTAGATCGTAAGTATTCTTCTATTAACGATCAAAACGATAGTATAAATCACGATAATTTTCAAAGAGTATCGTAAGACCTGAAAGCGACGATAAGAAGCGGTTTTTAGTCACGGGCAACTAACATAATGTTGGCACTGAATAGATATAATCGCAGGCCGATTTGATACTACAAGCACGACTTTTTACCCTTCTAAGTAAGTCACTCATTGTCAGCTCAACATCTATATATATATATATGTACACATATATAGCAAACGCCCTTCTTACGCATGCAGAAGGACAGGCTGAAGTGGGAAGGCCTCCGAATTATCTTATAGTTTCCAGAATGACATCGCCTTGAGAACCAGATAGACCTATTCCTGTACAACGAGCGAAACACAGGGCACGAAATTCAACTACAAAACCACTTGTCGGCTCATGTTCTAATTCAAATTATAAGGCAAATGTAAAGTTAAACTTTACTTGTCCATAAGTGACCTTTGTTAATGACTTCTTGGACGGTTCCACAAATGTTGTTTGTTCAGTTTTACTCGTGGCCAGCACATAAAATAGTCGTAGCAGATATTCCAGCTGGAGGTTATTATTGTCACACAGAGTATGTTACTGATAAAATCGAATTTGGACCAGGCGAGCGATCTCTTATATATTGCAATATAAAAAAAACATCCAAAACATCACCTAGTTCGCAATTAAATGTTTCCTTGAGCAAAATTTCTACTGAAAAGTGGATAACAAATGATACAATGAAAGCTATAGTTCAATACCCGATTTTGAAAAAGTGATACATATATATTGTTGAGATATAGCTGAGCAAATCTTCTAGCTATGATTTGCAAAAATAATCTCTTCGGAAGATGAACCGCTAATGCAGTTTCAGGAAGCGCACCATAGACCGAGCAGCAAAACATTAGCTATAGACACCTAGACATTTCATATTCAGGATATGATAATATATATATTATTTATTATATATACTAGTTTTTTGGCGACGATACACTGCGTTAAACCTTAAGCATCTTTTTTTTTTGAAAACGGAAACGATAAAGGCGTAGCCAAAGTCACGGCCAAATTGCTTTGGAAGTGTATGAACGCTGGGGGAACTTTAGCCCTGAACGGTATGAGATGACCGCAGACGTGCCTTCCAAGAGACAAAAATGTTTTTACTTGGTTCCGTTAAGTACCAGCGGGATGACTAGCCGTAGGGACAGCAGCGGCAATAGCAATCGCCGTCGCCACCGCAAACTCTACTCTTTTTTTTTTTTTATTTCGAGCTTGAAAGGAATCCATCACGCCCATCGAATCAATATTTTGTAAAAAAGCAAAACGCGGTTCGGATCCCAGAAGGTAAGAGGGAACGGGGTGGTGGAAAGAAATGGAAGAGCATCTACCGCTTCAATTTGCCATAGTTATTCGACTGGCCTTTTGATCGATGCTGCCGTTGGAAATGGCAGTAGTGGTAACGGCCCCTGTTGCCTGCTTCAGATGCAGCCGCCGCAAAGACCACCAAGGACGCAATTATTTCTTACCACTCTAGGACACCCACTTACCGGCGAGAATGTGTTTGGTTGAAAGCTTTCGTGGTATTTGTTTAGACGTCGTCCGCAAAGAACGCGCACAGATATTGACCGCTTGTTGTACCGGTAGAACTGCTTTAAGGACCCTTTTTAACGAGAATCTGGCGTGCCAATTTTCTCTCATCATTTTTATCGAAACATCTAGACACAAAGCAGACGCGTTGATAACACAAACCAAGTTACAAGTCGATAGTGGCTAATTACGCTTCTTTTTAATGGAAGAGCAATTTTTTTAAAAAACCAGTAACGAAAATAAACAATTTTAAGCAACTTTGTCAAATGAACTCGATGCTCAATCGGGAAAAGGGCGCTAATTGTTTTTTAAACCACATCGATTTTCTAACCGTTCCTATACAGTATTTTAACCATTGTATGTAAGGTAGCCCATGTGTGAACTCATACAGATGTGCTATGTAGTACATATCTAGTGGCCTACATGCCAAATGTAACCATCAGGACATGGCCAACTTTTTGGCTTTAGTCAATAGAAATCTCAACTGAAACATAGTTCTTATTCATTTGGTCAATTACGGCTCAATTATGTCTGACAACGGTCAGGTATATATCAGATACGAGAAATTCTATAGGTCATCCCTAGCAGTTGGGTTAAGTGGATGAACATAGTGAAGCGTATGGCAATCGAGCTCGGAGGTCCTAGAAATCATTTTAAATGTAGGCGGATATGCCAAGTGCTTGAAGTGACGCGAAAAAAAAAAAACGTCTATGAACGCCATTGCAGTGAAAATAAGTTCTCTTGGAGCGCCTGATGGACTGAGAAGCTAGCCAAATGCAGTTATCGCGTAATATCAAGTGCGCAGTTATGAATCCAGCAGTTCAGTGATTTTTCCATACGAACAGACATATCGTTAATACTGCTAATAATAGATGGTTGTTCCTCAACAAACGTCATCTCTCTAGTTGTTAGCTAGTACGCCAGGTACCGCACAGCAAATAGGAGTATGCCTGTCTAACACGATTCCCGACGGGTAATGCTAAGGCATCTGCTGGTATTACAACTAGGAAGAGGTAGTCTCTGACCGGCATCGATTTGTCTCTCTCGTAAGCTGACACAGAATTTTCTAGCTCGTTTCTATCTGCAACGTTGGTGCTAAACTTTTCTCCGAGACTTCAGGTCGAAGCTGGTCTCAGCGGGTGGACACGAAACCCGCAAGCGAACAAATGCGACGAAGCTTCTTTGCCCTGTGGGGCTTCTTTTTGGCTAGCATCAGCGATTTAGCACACAACAGTAATGACGGCAGCGGCAATAGCGGCCATCTTGTTAGTCTCGTGTTTGACTCTGTTGTGCAATTGCAGCACGGTTGCTTGTCGTGTAGCAGCACGAATTTCGTCGATCTTCGTGGAGTCGGTACCTGTCAGGTAAAGGTCTACTGTGGCGGTATCGTAAGAAGAAAAACACTATCGATTTAAAATAAATGAAACTGCCGTATCGATTTTACAGTACATGTACAGATAAACAAAATGTCAAATTCTACGTACTCTACGTTAGATCATGGAAAAGCTCCCATGAAAGCCACAGTTGGCTCAACGGTAATCGGTACTTTAACTTATTCAACAAAGCGAAAGGTTCCAGGCCATTAAACAGTTCATACCGCCGACCAAACTGAACATATCTTCAAGCTCCAGACAAGTGACCGGTGATGAACGATCTAGTTTCCAGCATTTGTAGCGACTTCCTTATGTCTTCATATAAATTCTATATCCTTCCTCTCACTACAGAGCTTATGAACGTGCATCCTAAGCTCCTAAGATCCAGCATCTTAAGCTACACATTTTTACATAGCGCACGCCTTCAGCATAGGGTCTATATATCGCGTCGTGGATGTGTTCAAGAGAGTTCCGAATCGTGTCCCGGCAGCGAACTAAGTTTGGCTAGAAGCCGCGATTTAGAGGTAAGAGGCCACATCATTGCAATCCGTTCACCGGCTCCAGATACTGCGGCCGGGCTCGAAATAGAGGTTCAAACTAGGGTTCATTGAAGAGGCAGACCATGGAAATGACCAGAAACTATTAGGGCGCAAGGTTACAACGCTGTTAAGGACAACCAAAATAGAACAGAAACGTAGTAACCAAAATGGGATTGAAATCCTTTAATGTACAACTGTGACTGGAAGATTTATGTTCGCAGGCTATATACATACATATAAATATGCTTGCAACTACGTAGCAGACGGGGCGAGCAACACTACAACCTCACCGAAAATCCGTCTAAAAATCTACATGAACAAGTACTCTTTCAGATATAGAACTTCCAATTCGTACAGGACTTCAATATGAGATATGTATGTCGCTCAGTGGTGTTGCGTGTGAGATAGCGGTTAATAATTGGTTATTACAACGCTGACATAAGGACGACCATGTGAAGCTCCAGAGCCATTTTTTTTTCCAATTTTATTTATATGCGACGCATGCCAACTTCGCAGTTCTGCTAATTATCTACGTGTAACAGAAATAAAAACGGGACGATTTCCTGTACTGCGGTCAGTTTATCCTTTTATAAAAAAAATACACATTTAAATTACAATTTTCCGATTGGAACAATGAGATGCATAGATGAAAAAAGCGGACGTGTCTGTATACACCGGGTTATGCAGCCAGATATCGATGAAAAATATAATTTAAGCATAAAGGCTTAGTGAAGGAACTCGTTCACTGGTTGTTTCTATTATTATTATTATTATAGTGTTAATAATACAGGTATAACAAAAATGTCCACTTTGTATTGAATTCTGGGAATTGAGTTTACGCAGTTGACACTCATATCAGTATCATATACCTTGAGAGATATTTTAACCTGGAGGCGGGTACACTGTGCCCAATTCCCGCTAGTCTAGGGTCAAGATAGCAGTGAAGTTTACGGGAATACATGGGATTATCATGTCAAACTTCATAAGGTTTGCTCAGCTCTTCGTGAGGGGTGACCATGTTACCGTGCTTTGACATGAATACCTCAGATTTTCCTGGGCTTCTAAATCTGTTGGAATTGATATATGAACGTCCGAACGCAGCTGATAATTAGAATAAAGATTAGCCATTTGGTCGCGTTAACACAGTCGTACTGGAATTCTGTACGGCGATATTCGTTATAATATTTTTCAAGTTATGGGCTTCACCGTGTCGACAAAGATGGAGAATCCAGCTCGTAACGAGCAAAATCAATCTGGTATTCTTCATCAGGAATATAACTCTTAATGGATTTACCAGCACCACGTAATAACTGAAGAAATTAAGGAGACCGCGCCGAATGGTCCTTAGTCGATGACAGTGTACTTTGCCAAAGAGTAACTAGCTATACATATGGATCCGTATTCTACGTCTCTCTCTCTCTCTCTCTCTCTCTCTCTCTCTCTCTCTCTCTCTCTCTCTCCATATATTTATATGTGGGGAGAGAGAGAGAGAGAGAGAGAGAGAGAGAGAGGGAGGGAGAATACGATACCTAAATTAGTTGTCCATCGTGACGGGCATGCGGTCATCCATCATTTTTCGTATTGGAAGAATGCCGATTTTTTTTTTAACGAAATAAAAACTCGTTGTGGCCGAAAACAATTCGTCCTATGTATAATTAAAACAAAAATGAGCTATAATTTAATCTCTTTGCGCGAGATAATCCTGGGTCAAAATTAAAAACTATTCTATTTTGCCCAAAATCAACGTCTAAGTTATTGCCAGTTTTCATGAAGTTCCTGGGAAATCCAAAAAAAGGTTTTCAGGAAACCAGCCGGCAGGCCCTCAATATGTTTTTGCTTTGAAAAGCTCAAAAATTCATCGAAACGGCTAAAACAAAAAAAATTGTAGAGAAATTAGCTTCCATTTTAGAAAAGTAATATGCATTGGCAATTGGGTTGTATAGATTAGGTCCAACGGTTGGTCTTTTTAAAACCTTTTGCACGTTTTGGATTTTCGTTGGATGTACTTTGCGTTTTTTGTACTTTTAGCGTTCTATTAGCTTCAAATTCGTTTTGACTGGAATTTTTGTATACACCGTACCGTTTAAGACACGCTTCAGCGACTTCATGCATTACCAGTATTGCTTGTTTAAGCTTAAGTACGATTAAGAGCTTATTTCTCGATTAAAAAAGGGATTTTCTGAAAATGATTAGTAAGTAGTTCAAATCAAAATGTAGCCACAGTGACTAGTGTTTATGCTCAATCAACAATGCCAGTTCTAGTAACTGTAAATAAACTAACGAAAAAATATGATAAGAAGACAGGAAAAGTCCCAGTTATCTTGTATACATATATATATAGCACCAATAAATAGAAATACACGAAAGCTTATCGAACAGCATATTATTCGTATACGTTAATATGCGATAGCTCTGTGTGTTTTACGTAGACGTCAATGGCGCGAGAAGGAAGGCAAGACCGTTGCTGGCGAGAGCACGCAATCTATGTGCACCATCAGAAGACCAGCTGTACCGCGGTCTACTTGTTGTTGTAATAAAAATCGACCCGTGATGATCTTTTTATAGTTTAAGCACATGCCACGACGGTTAGCCGTACGGAAGGGTGGCAAGCGCAGAAAGGGTACGACGATGAACTGGATATGGCTCTGCATACACGGTTGTTTTGGTACAGCATGTTATTACTATGTAAACGTTATTTATGTACACTAAATTATGTACATACTAGAACCAGTCTTTTCTGCATACTGAATCAGACTATCCATTGAAACGAAAATCAGCTAGGATTATATCCAATTTGTACAACTTGAAGACAACGCTGTGGTTAACTGTTGACCTTTTTACTTTAGTTCAATTACGAATTATTCATTTCTGCTTCCTTTAAATGAATAGCCCACTCAGAGCTCCATTGAACATCATAATTCATACGAACCACTTTAATGACTGAAATCCGGTGCTGTTAAGACCATTCCGGTTACGGCGGCTCTACGTGGGGATCAGGCGCCGCGTTAACCGGCAAATGAAAATTTTAGTGTCACCTCTGCTATTCAGAACCACCCTTTTGGGTTGGATGGGTAAAATCTTATCGCAGGAACTTTTGTCTTACAACAATTAAAACTTTACTCGTACCTTCATAATGCTCTAAACGTTCCCATACAGCTGTAATCCTTACAGGTATAAACCCAATTTCATCACAAAGATATACATACCTTACTAGGCGTATAGGATCGTTTTTTGAACTGTGTAGCGTAGAGATGTGGTGGCTCTTGTAAATCTACTAGGCTACGAGGCATTGCGTCTCTCGATAAAGGGAGCGGTCTGCAGATGCTAGAAGTTACCTAACAACTTCTTTGAAGTTAAAATAAATAGTTAGTGTAGTGGTGTCTCCAGAAGAAGCCACTTTTGACACTATCAGCAAGTTGTTTTTTGTAGCGGGTGACAAGATCGGTCTGTGAACAGTCCGCTTAATGTAATTATATTGTACCGATCTTGTGAGCCCTTTGAATAAATGAGACGTTTGTATCGTGGCCCGAATCAAGTATTAGACCCAAGTATTCGTACTGTTAATCCCAATCGAATGATGTTTTTAAAATTTCTCGAGGCAAAGTATACATGAAACACTCAGCTTGCATTTCCCAGTTAAAAAAAAAAAGTATAGGATTTCTATGATATTACAAAAGCCACAATAAATAAACGTCATTTTGGGTTAATTTCGGGAACTGTTTGCTTCCGATCTGACTTGTCCTTGTAGTTCTCAGATTTCTAGTATCATCTATTTCTAGAATTAAAAACTAAAATTCCGTTAATCGTGAAAGAAGCATAGATAGGGTACCTTTGCATAAATTTCGTCATAGCTTCGGTGCTAAAGATTTCGCTTTCGAAGCCAGCACTATAGACCTTTATCGGCATCTTCGTGTTTTGCTTCTAATACATAAACCGACCACATAAAAGCTGCGGAAAGCGACACGTTGCTTTCCAGTATGTCGTCCGATATCAGCATCCTGTATTTATTCATACAGTGATACTCGTGCAAGAAGACTTGTATTCCGTCCGAGGTATTCAGTTGTCTAGACTTGCAGCTTTTGCGAGAGAAAAGTATGATCATCTGCGATAAAAAAAAAAAGTACCTCTTAAGAAGTTGTTTGCACTATGAGACAACGTTACCTTTCAGCGGATACGTGGTTGAAATCGAATCTAGGAGCGGGAATCGGTCAGGGTTTGCCGTCACGACAGGGAAGAAAGCAGTGGATATAATACAGCTTATACTGACGCATTGATGCTATTATAGGAGCTTTAACAGCAATTAGGGCACGGTCTAACGATAGCCTGTTTGATCAGTGTGGATCTATGCTATTGGCGTAACGGCATCAACCGTATTGACTGAGTGCAAGGCACTACCATGTCACGCTTTTCACACTTGCCCCTTGATCATTATTCAGCCAGGTATTAACTTGCCTCGTTGGAATGAGATTTGTCAATACGAATTTGTAACTAAAAAGAAGGTAAAGTTTCCACTTGCAATGCCTATTGAAGTTCCATTGCGTAACTGGCAAGATAATATTGTACCCTAAACCAGCGTGACGTTTATCGTAAAAAGATCGATTCTCCTTTAAAATAAAGTCAATGAATTGTGGTTAAGCAGTGCGCACAGGTTTTCTATCCAGCCGAAACATTAGATAGACTAAGATGAACAGAAGGAATAAAGTTTGAATAAAAAACGCGAAGCATAGATAATTTAATCAGTCAAGAGAGATTCAGTACTTTGAAGTATCCGACTGTAATTGTAGACACAAAAACGGGGTAATACGGCTAGTTGCCTTAACCGTCTACATGTATAATACTAGTATGTACAATATCAGTTAATTATTAGAGTACAATGGTTCACTTGTTTATATATATATATATATATATGCTCATTTTAAAGAATAAAGGAGACATTTACATGATATCTATCACGTCCATGACCATAATCATGCCGACCGGTCTTTTTTGCAAAGTCTAAGCCCTATCACGTTGTTTTTTCACGGAGCTTCTACAGCGCTAACAAATGATCTTAAAACGTTTATTTTTGTATTAATATCCAACTCCGGTAGGATAAAGACAAGATTCTGCTCTATCTATTATTAGGATTTTCAAAGGAACCGTAGGTGGGTTGAAAAAGAACCTTCGAATTTCGTGTCCTTTTGCTAAGCTCATTACTTCTACCAATCTCTTCTGCGCTCCGTCGGTCGGTCGATCGATCGCACGGAAATCGAACGAAGGCTTACTCCTCTTCCGCCAACGAAGGCACGCCGCACAATCGCCATGCGTCGAATATAGACCTAGCTAGCTCGTCGTAACAGTCGCATCATTGGCACCGAGGAGGTGATTTTCTCATGTGCTATAGAGAATGGGTCCCTTCCACACAGCACGACCTCACCTCGATTAGGCGACACACCGGCGCAGCTGCCTCCCTGAAACCTGCAGAATTCGTTTGCAGGCTCGGCTGAGTCGTTGCTGGCGCGTTGTGCGGGTGAAAAAGAAAGATTCTTCTTGCTGACGTGCTTGCGAGGTCCGGGTCGGCTATCCTTGTGCAACTGCGATAAGAAACGAGAAAGCCCTCGAATGGAATAGTAATACGAGAGGAAAAAGTGGAGCGGGCCAACTCAGTCCTAGCCAGCAGTTGGGTAGGTAGCCAAGGTGAGCTACTGCCAGGTGGCCGAGGTTGGCGGGCGTTCGTCCAGAGCGAACGTTACAAGAATAAGAGGAACCCAGTCGCCTTTCTGCTTACAGACGACGTGTCATAGAGATTACGACTGCGCGATGTGACCGTCGACTCGAGCAAGGAAGCAATAAGGGGTTACATATATTCTCAGTTCCTTCACAAGCATTTCCCTATTAGCAAAAACATTCAATGGCAAATATGTAGAAATAAAGCATTACATTGAATGAAGGAATGTTAAAGAAAAAGCGCATGTCTTCCGTAAAATGTCTTTCTCGTGGAATTTGCATTGATTAGACCCAACGAGCTATAATTCAAAGACACTTGTAATACAATCATAACATGAGACAATCATAAGGCCAGCGGAAACATGTCGGACGTTGCGCTACAAATCGTGATCAACCGGACGTTCCATCGTCTCGTTTCGGACAATTGAGCTCTACCCACTTTACTAAAAATAAACTTTGTTCACATGGCGTCTCGACTCGGCCTCTAAAGGGGGCGCAAGTCCGGTTCCAACGAACCATAGGAAAACATGTACAATAAAAATAATCACGATAAGCAAAAAAAAAAGAGAAGCTAAGAGCCTCCAGCAATATGTAAATGATGCACGAGGCACAATTGTTGTATCTTTCTCCAATTTTCCACTTTAAGAAGAGAATTTTTTTATTTCCAAAAAATTACCACGATGTGAGAAATAAAGCTGACGGAGTGCTCTGCCTTTCTACATGGCAGTAATGCGCAGACGTTCCAGCTTAGGGGTGTAGGATTGTGAAGGAACTCCATTATACATAGAGCCGTGATTATAGCAGTGCTCCAAGAGGCGTGCCTACATTTGAGTAAAATCTCTATTTGCTGGTGATAACGGGTGGCTCTATACCCGTTTAGACGGGGTGGCGTCCCTCGCGAATCTAAATAAAAAGTAGTAAATTGCAATAGCTTACAGATGAAGAAGCTTTTTTGAACGCCAAGCCTCAGACGGAAACAAATCAATGATCGGCGTTTGAAGTGCTACAAGCAACACACGCATATATATATATATATATAACTGATGTAAATAGACAGAGATATGTATTATTATCAATCTAGCTGCAAAATTAATTATACTACGTTATTTAGAGGCACAACAATTTATTAACAGGATCGTTTGGCTTCGAAACTCCAGCTTCGATAGCAGTGGGTACCGGAAGTTAAAAAAAAGTTATTCGTATACATGGACTAGGTATCTAAATTCACTGTACTACGCTCAGTAGTTTCATGGTCGTATAACAAGAAACCTATCATCAACTAAAGTGATAGTTCTAGTATACCAGTGTTCCTCACGAGCGATTGTTTTTTTTTTTATTTCAATTCTCTATAAAGAATATTCCAGCCATTAGCAAGTTATGTGAATTAGCCAAAATATGCCCCTCTATTTATTTAGAAGGTTGTGTAAAATTATCTCTACGATAAAAGGTCATATGTCGATTCTTTGTTAAAGAAACTGCGTATGCATGTAGACAACCAACGATTAGTGCCAAATAAATGCCATAGCGCCTTATATCGTTGCATTAAAATGAACCATGAAACGTTGATCACACTGAACTTATACAAAACAGCGTAACTTGCAACAATCGCTCTAGGCAGATGTCCGCATAGACAGTGGACTCGCTGGTGTTTGGGTTTGAACATCGAGGAATATTGAGAAAACAATGGGAGACAGCGGCAAACCTGGTTACATTCAGCTAGAAAAAATATTGCGCTGTCACAGGCAATACGGTACATATATGCAGTAAGGAAGATCTGCAGCAGCTTGAGCACCTGTCTCCCACACCGGAACAGCTAAGCTTGCCATGAAGGCAATCAAACGCTTTTGCCAGTACAGGGATTTCAGTGCTCTGCTGCGTTTAATTAAGTTATCATAGGACGTCTAAAGGGAATCTATATTCGAGGAAAAAGAGTTGTTTCGAGGACTCACCTTGTTTCCCTTTTTGTATATAGTGGGTTAAGTGTTGCAAACGTCTTAAAGATGTTGAGGAACACGAGACTACAAACGCAGATTGAAGTATTAGGGATAGGTTGATCAGTAAATACGTGTGACGCCCAGTATGATTTGTATATGTTGGTCATGTATTACTTGGTAAAGGGAGAACATGTTCTGGAAACCACTTTCAGCTGCACAGGTTTTCGATAACACCTCAGGCTGAAGTGCATTAAGTGTCGGTGTACAGCGGGCTGATTTATTCAGCAGCGCGCTTTGTAGATTGCCTCAGTCTAATGCAGACGTGAATGTAAATAGCTAAGAAAAGATTTATCGCTTTAAAAAGCTTTTTCCAATAAAGTTACTAGGTAATAGTAACTTATTTTGCCTGGTATGGAGCGAATGCAACCATTGTCAGAAACAACACGTCTTCGCATGCCTATTCCTCTATAAAGAATTAGGCATCGTAGGTTGATATCTCACTGATGCAACGGATCCGATGACTAGGCTGATGATGGTTTCCACAGCCTACAATTCCTAAGGAAGTGTTCGTTTCCGTACGTGCTTTTACAGTGTTAGTGGGGTTTTCTATTTCAGACAGATATCTGATCATCTTAAAGGTCAGCTCTGAAATCTGTTAAAGTTTGATACCGCAAAAACAGTCGCAGCTGGATCGCTGCGGGATGTATTTATGACGAGCATAGATACTCGTGTTTGTTATATATTGCTTACTAGTGTCTTTATGATAAAGTGTGTTAGGCGAGTTATCGGTGGTGACAATAGAATTATTGTTACATTTTTCCTACTCGAGAAGGTTCGACAAATGATCTAGAGGTAACTACAAAATGCATGAGAATGAAGTATTAGTACGGTAAAATATTTGACAATATCTTCCTACAGAGATAGCCCTAACATCGTATCACAGAAATCGTGATGAGGGGTTATGGGTAAACCGTGAAACACTACATCTAGCCCTTTCAGAGCTTGTCATCCGGGTTTCGTGAAAAGCATTAATCTGTCAGTTTACAATGCAGGCAGTTGAAGGTTGTTTCGAGGAGTTCAGAGCCAGTATGAGCACCGAGTTAATACATTAGTGTCAATAGATTTACGTGCTACATTTTTGGTGTCATGTTAAGCGAGAGGAGATCTCCGTGATAGGAAAGTAGGCTTTTAGGTAACTCATAGTCGACCAAAGATACAATTAAGACGAACAAATCTGCGGTTGCCGAAATTAGTCCTATCCATATAGCACCTTAATGATGTAACGTAACAGCGCGTGACTAAAAACGGATCCGTTGGCGAAATTCTAGCTACAAATGTTAAATTATGGTATTCGAACTATCGCTTGAGATCGTTAGGAGGTGATACGCTTGTGACAACCAGTGTCTTCTGTGACTGCTTTAATCTGCTCTCTAGTGAAATTGTCCAAGCGGAACGGCGAGCCCCTTATGCATATCGATGTGCCCCGTATGAAAAAAAATTTGATAAGCCCCATTCTGTGCCGAACTCTGAATGGGTTGGGGCGCTCCGAAGACGTTTTCTTCGGTTAACAAAGTCGATGTTTATAGCTTTCTAGCTTTCGTCAATTCCGTTGATTTCCGGTCTCATATGTATATGTTATAGTTGCAAAAACGATATTGCTAAACGTAATAATAATCATCATAATAACCGATATTCTCCTCCTTTTTTTTTTTTTTTTTTATTTTCATCGACAGTAGTCCTTATTGGCTGTTGCATTAAAGGTCGCTCAGAACGAATTTGGTTTACATCTAGATGCCTTTGTATTCGCTTTTTGCAGGCGGTACTTTGCCAGACTGTGGTTCCCTCTAGGAGTACTTTCGACATTTTCAGAAATAACTAAATTCAGATATTCTATAAATGTCCTTTGGCTATCATGACGGACGGCTGATCATGAGTGAATAGAACGGGGATTTCGTTTATATCTGCATTGTAGCAGGACTTTTCTCTAGACCGTATGTGCTCTGGAAAGAAGTTTCGTAAACGTTTTATTACACCCATTATCTCTCCGAGGCAAATGTTTACACTCGGAAGAACTAAGCATAGCTTTGCATCGTCAGCCGCTGCCTCGCGAATTGCGATATGGATGTGGAAGTATAATCTGAATCCAAGCGACTGAGTGGCATTACTGATTTATCTGAACCCGCCAAAAGTATATGACGGGACATTTTGCATAGAAAACGAAGATCTAAAATGTGTGAATGAAATGTAAAAGATGTGACCTAAACCCATTGGAAAATACTACGCAAAAAATCAGGTGCCTGTTACTTACGGAAATTAAGTTATTGGTGTAAATATCGTTCATACTTATTATACGCACACGTAAAACCGTTTGGGACCATGTCCAAGCCGTGAAACACTTATGTACAGAAAGTTGTGCAGGATTGAAATCATTGTGTGTGTGTGCCAAATCGAGATTCAAGGCGAAGAAAAGTAAAATATGTTGTCTAAATGGCTTTTAGCATGTAAAACAAGCTCTATTGTAACCTATCGGGTAAAGTCTGTAAGGCAAATACAATATAGACACTTTTCAAAAACTTCGCAACAAAATTTGGGAATAAACAAGCTCATTTTCGTTTAATTTCGTTGCTGAAACAAAGCGACCTGTATTGCATCGTATAGGACGAGTAGTTTAGCTGAGTCGAAAATGTTATTTGTTAGGTAGGACATAAGTAATAACCCGGAAGTAAATTTAGTGAAGGAGTGGCTGTCGAGAAGTTTCAATTGATGATATTAAACTTTAGAAAAAGAAATTGAAGCTTTTTGGAATAGTTGGAGTGCGAAGACATTAAGCGGTCTTCTAGTTATATAATTTGAGAGTCACGTATTTATAGTGGAATGAGTACCTTCGTATTGGCGTTGGTGTCATTTTCAGCTAAGATTTGACAGTAGCAGATATATTGCTTTTGTTCGAATGGCGATATTCACGTTTAAGATAGACGGCCTTAAAGCTAAATGAAATTTCTGCACAAGTATTCCACAACTCTATTACGGTTAAGGCAAAAATTAAATTCTGACGGATGAAAAAATGGTCTTTATATATTTGAAATTTATTATTGGAAAAAATAGTCGTTCCCGTGCTAAAAGTTTCGAAGCGAAAAAATGCCTTTCGTATAGATCGACCATATACAAACAAAAAAAAAAGCTCGATGAGACTATAGCGGAAGCAACGATACGCGATTAGTCTCACGGTACCACTGAGGGCTAACGACAACCTTACAATCAAAGCGTAACTGGCTGCAAAAAAAAGCTCGATATTTGGCTATGATAAAAATTAACGTCACAAAATTGAATCGGCCGTATTTCGATTTCTGGAACTCTACAAAGTTAAGCCATTTTTACAGATAATGAAAGGTAGATCACACACACACACACACACAATAATTGTAGTTATTAAACTAAAATTTAAACTGGTAAAGTAACGTTATATGTAATACAAAATTAATCCCATTAAAATGAATTTTGGACTTCTTTTATACTTGAATTTATGCGATATTGTTTCGTGTTCGATATTGTCGTGTCCCGCAAAAGCGGCAAGTGGGGATAAAATTGCTATCTCAGACTGTAATTATAGATGACACGATTCTCGGAATAGCGGAGCCCATCAAGAGATTAAAATCGGCAAGATCAGAGGCCCATTGACGAGAGAAAAGTAAGTAACTCGCTGATTTTATGTGTAACGGGTGTAATAACGCAGCATCAACGAATGGCTAAGTTAGAATCAAGCTTAGCGGTAAACTGGTGTTTCAAGATGTCAAGTTATTTTTTATTTGCTATACCACGTTTACGTGCCACGAGTCGAAATAACTTCCGAGCTTTTGATGGAGCACTGGATAGATATAGGCACAGGTTTTGTGAACTGATAAATCATATTATGCTACTTCCTTTTGGAACGACATTAGCTGCGACCTTATTTAATAACTGAATCCATAACTGACCTTCCTTAGTAACAGCTGCTGCTATAACAAACCGAATCCCGCCCGAAACGCCCGAAGCTGCTCGTATCTGTTGCCAAATAGTTCTAGCAACATATGCTCAGTCGGAACAAGTGCCTTAACTCTCTGTCAATGCACCGGCCAACATTGAAGGGCTAGGAAAATTCAGGTCGAGCTCTGATTAAAAAAAATTACGTGAGATCTAATATTATTTTAGAGGACCACGCGGTCGACTTGATGGATGTACTACGTACTCAGGTAAGTCGTAGAACGCACACACGTCGACAACTGTGTGCTGAAAAGACTGTGATACCCAAGTACATCTGTGTGGCACGAGAACATCAGATAACATACGTACTCTTTGCAATTTTTGAAAGATGGAAATAATTTCGGCATTTCGTACCGAAGGTCTGCCATAACAATAGCCGCCCTTCGACTGCTCTCCTACTACATATATGCGTCAGAACTACGATGAAAGAGGTAAAATTGGGTTTTTTTCAGTTGCATATGCATTGGCGAAAGCTTACTGAAGCACCTCATTCGTCGTTTTACATGCCGTTTGATTGACTACGGGAAGCAGGCTTGTTTTATACATAGTCTTTGTTTGAGGTTAAAAAAACGTAGAAAGATTTTTTTCTTACCGTACAAACCCTAAACATAGAAAGGAGGGAGTGAGTACGTAGAGCGGGCGTGTCTAGTGTGATGGAGTTTCCACTGAAGAGGATGCGAAGAGGAATAAAGCATTTGTCAGCTAGGAAAGGCAAGCAGACTTGTGCGATTGTAAGCAGGGGATCTTTTCTTCTATACGAGCAAACCGATGGCGTATCTCACCGACCCGCCATCCGGCTGACTGTGTGTATCCAAAGGCTTGTGTTTGCCCTCTACTCTTTGAATTCAATGTACATCCAGCATGCTCGACTCCTTAAGCTTTTACCAGGTGCAGCAGTTTAAGTAACTTATTGCTTCAAACGTTCACAATACGAATAAGGAAAAGGAGTCTCTGAATGACAGCCATAGTGAAACATCTTAGGTAACACGTTTTATACTCTTTTCGTTCCTAGATTGTCCTTAGTTCGATCAGTTTAATTTTGGTTGTTTCCTGGATTCTGTATAAGCTCGTCTGTGCTCTCAGTACACGCACTAACGTTACCATACAAGAAAGACAGTGCAATCTTTGCTGTATGCGACTAATCACAGAAGGACACTGACGGGTAAACTTGTAAGCGGTATCCTCGACTATGCATTCGTTAATCGACTCCGGGGCTGGCAAAAAACAACACTAAACTAGCGCACCGGAAAAAGGAAACGTTACCTAATGCGTTGCCTACGCCCGCTTAATATATGGGTTCGACTGTTATGTAGGCGCACACGAGTGTATTGAAGCCATATGATTTTTAATCTTCTATCAAAGGTTACGTTAACCATGTACTGGTAGCCCGTGCTCGGTGGTACCCTTCAGACACACTAGCCGTTGACACAGAAGAGTAATTATACCAATAGAATTATACCCCGTAAGATCCTTGCCGTCGTTCTAAACGTAAGGACTCCTGTTACCTCGTGACTACCGGATTTCTATGCATCTGTAGCATTGCTCATAGTTACTACAGTTGCATCTAACAAACCTCGGCAGGCAGTTGCTTGACGTAAATGTCGTATGGATACTGTATACCACCCCTGAACGTGGTCTTTAGTGGAAATTCTGCTGATGAAAGCAAACCAGAAGTAGTGGTTATGCCGAAATGCTTGTTTATAGCCATTCAGAGATATGACTGTCCGTTGCTTCGGGGATGGAGGGAGGGCTTCTAGGACAAGAGACGTCAATAAAGTAAACATTAGCTTCTATGACAACACAGCTCAAGACGGTAACAACAATAACAACGACAACAATAGAAGTTGCTCCAGATAGGATAGGATTACCAAGCGAGGTAGTGACGTTTATAGATGAAGTAAGCAAGAAATGAATCCAATTATCTTTCGGTAGAGGCTGGCCAAACAAGAATGAATCGAACCTAGGACGAACTCTGAATAGCCAACGAAGTTAGTACACATAAGCCGTGAGGTAAACTACGACTATCTAAGGCATGCTGCGGCTATGTCGACTTTCAGCTACACCATTTAGGTAAGAAAGGTAAAACTAAGCAAGGAAATATCGACTGGAACGAAAGAGTCAATCAGTTAAAAATAAGGTAGATTTGTTTCGGTCACGACCCATTCGCTGATGAAGCATTTTAAGGGGATTTCCAGGAGGCCGTCTGGAAAAAGCTGTTAACAGAGCTAACTAGATAAATTGTTAACAATTTAGTTCAATGTATCTCAGGGTGTATATCGTTAGGCGAAATTCACAGAACTCTCGAGCACCCAGGACCCCGGCGTTTGTAATCAAAATACCGAAAATGATATTTTGATGATCTTATTTACATATACTATATTATATTATATTGTATATTTACATATACAGATACTAACACTAGATGGTTGTCATGGGAAATTTTTTAAACCATTTTATCGGCCCTATTGATATGGGTCTCGAATTTAACTTACACCATCTCTTATATAGTCACCTGCACTGAGCATCAGCGAGCAGCGACGCTGGACAACTATCTTATGAACTCGGAGTCGCAATAATTGTTCCATTGGCAAAGTTAAGGCCTTCGAGCGTGGTGGACGCATGAAGTGAGCTGGAAACGGGGCGACTCATGTGTCGATAAGATATGCATGTCTAACGCCTGAATGCACATACAAACCCTACTGTTCGAAGTTTCCTCAAGCTGAATGAACTTGAATTCTCCTAACAGGCCACCGAGGAAGTTCTGCTGCTGCTGCTCTTGCTGTAGACGCTGTCGTGGATTGTGCAATGCTTTGAAACGCAGATAGTATAGTGCTAATATAATGATACCGCAGTGACGTTAAGCTACTAATGGCTTACCCTGTTGGTGGAACGTTTAACACAGATAAGCGGTTCGAAATGTCTCAAATTATTTTCTACTTCACACACACTGAGGCTAGCTATGAAAGAAGTAAATGCCGACAACTGAATAATAGTTAAAATGAAAGCTGTCAAATGATCAGTAATGACAGTTCCGCAATAGTCTTAATGCTCTGGTTTGGCACTTTAAGCGCCATTAACGTAGATCTATAAAATTTGCTTTTATGTTTTGCTAGTAGAAATGGCCGTAGTCACACAACGGTGCATTGTATATGTGAATTTAAAAATTAGACGATTTGCTTAGGTAAATTTCGACATTGTTTGTATTTTTTTTAAATTTTGCTAATTTTTTAATTACGCAAGCCTAACATGCCAGTAGGAGTGTAAGCGTTTTACCATTAGACTGCCCTTTCTCCGTGAATTAGTATCCTTCGAAAAGCATTTGTGGAACATTTTTTACGGTACCTCATATTTTCTGGTGGTTTTGCACTCAGTAATATAGGCCCTGTTTAAATATTGTATTATATCAGATTCTTCTTGTCTGATGATTTATGTCGGCTTGTACTGCAGAAGGCACCTAATTCCTAGGTGAAATATCAGCCTCTGCGTAAGTTGCCCATATATTCCTTTGTGCCCTCAGCGCTGATTCCAGCTTTGATTCAGGTCTATGTAAGCCATTATTCTCTCCCTCTGTGTAATCCGCCCTTACTCATCGCGTACTATTCATCCTTAATAAACATACATTTGTCCCCAAGACTTATGTCTTGTTCACTAGGGAAACGCCTCCATCGAAATCAAAATCACCTTCTGTAACTATTTGCCCGCTTAACTTACGCGTTTCAGTGACGCTTTTTAAGTGGTATTGTTTACTCCTCGTTTTATCTGCTCCTTTGTCTCATTTTTCTATAAATACGCCACAGAAGTGTTGGTAGCTTATACGGCCTCATCGACGCTCTCCTTTTAGGTCGCGCTTGTCGCTGTGGCCGATTCTGATTGGAAATGCCCTAGGTACGCATGTAACTGGAAGAGAACCAGAGGCGTGGCAGGTTGACAGTCTTCGAAACGGAAAAGCATACAAAAATAGGTTAAGCTTACCTTATCTGTAACGACGTGCGAAGGTATCAAATTAATGCGGAAATGCAGCTGAAAGATGCACGTCATATGCGTCTTTCATGAAGCCTTGCGTTCATAAAACTATGATTTTCTAATTAAAAAATAAGTATCCCGGTAATAACCGGCTCTCTCGAAAAATTCAAATTCAACATAGTAACTAAAACGCTTTATTCGCGTTTAGTTTTAGCGTATAATACCGGTAGAAACTTTTACGGCACATCTATCTCTGATTGTGTTCCTTATTAATCGATAGGCATGTTAAACGATCTCTCATAGACTTTCGTACTGAATTGAGCAAAGAGCAATCGGCTCATTGAGGAGCTAACGCATCTATCCGGAGCGTAACCCTGTGGGGTTCGGTAGCTTGCGTACAGCTACCAAATTAGCATCCGGTACTTCATACCACATGTTTGTCTTTTCCTAAGAATGGTGACGATTAAGCACGTGACAACGCATGCCTTTACGAAGACGTATAACAGCCGGACACAACGACGTTTTCGTTACAGATCTTAAGTAACTTGTCGTAGCTACGTCCGTCTGCTCGTGTCCAATCCTGGTTGAGTTGACGCACTACTTAAGGGATGTTGTTACACTGTCCATAGCGGGTACCTGGACGCGGTGTCCCTACGTGCAATCAATCAGAGTTTTCTTTATTATCAGTGATGTGTCGTTATTATGCTAACTGTTGTTATCCTTGTTAGACGGCCTGGATTGGCGATCCCTTTTCGAAGTAAGCTCTGCGACCTCATCAACAGACGCGACAACAACGCCTAAACCCGCCTTTACTTTTGTCTGTCAGTCTGTCTAATGCAATACGACGTCTGAATGTGTTTCATGCTGAGGCAAAGGATATCGTACGCTTGACTGGCAGCGCTGCCAGCTGAACCCTGAACCCATTCAAGCCACTAGTTTGCTAAAGACGGCCAGAATCAGAAAGCTAAATGCTGCTAGAACCGCGCACATACACACAGGCGTTCGTTATTACTATTGATCACTGAGGCCTACTTTTGCTGCTGGGGCTTTTACTCTCTCTATTTCTGTCAGGGGGAGAGGCTTTGATTAGGAAAAGCAGCCTCAAAGCAGTAGCAGTGGAACAAAGCCCACTTGGTTTCTGTTTACCGTCGAGCACGATGAGACAAACTCACAAGGGTATTGTCAATTCCCCCTGCTACCATCTCTCGCAGTTGACGATCAGGAGCCTATGGGAGGTGGCAAATAGGGAAAGGAATTCAATCAGAGAGTCGCCCTCAGACCACGAACTCATATGTGATATGCCCTTACCTGAATACGTTACGGGAGTCCTACTCCTAAACAGAAATTAGACAGCTACAACAGCGGAGAACAGCGGAAATCACTAAGGTGTTATTTCTATTCTTATTTCCAGGTAAGCAAATGATCGATAATAACCGCCTACAAATCAACTAAAAAAATCGACGATTCGTTCTTTTGATTATCTAATTCACCAACCCTAAAGCCTACAGTTTGTCCACAGTTTCCGAATACTCGATTAAATATTTTCTGGCGCTTTTACATTTCTTCAACATACGATAGTAGTAGTATAAATATAGGTGTCTCCCAGCTTTTTAGTTTTAACGGTAAGTCTGTCAGGCAGTGGATACACTTCAGAGGATTGGAGAGAAGGTATGTATTCGTATTATCCACCTCAGACTACACTAACTTAATGGCGAAAATTATCTTCTGTGGTAAAAGGACGGAATATGGCAGACGCAAGTAGTACCAAACGAACCAACATTTGGTTAAATCATACGTATTAGTAAAAGCGTTCTTTCGAATCCTGAGTAATCCCGACGCTTGTTTATTTATTCCGGATTTTCTTTTTGTCTGCTTTCCATGGAGATAGAAAAAAAGTTCGGAAGTCCATGCTTTCACGCACGCGCCACTCGTGCCTTTTACTGGCCTTTTTTTTAATCTACAATCAACAGAGGACACTTTAGCTAGTGCCATAAACAATGTCCTTTCCAAATAGGAAAAGGAACTCAGGGAGGGGGCAGCGATAAGTAGGGCACAAGGTTCGATGTCCGGGTGACTAAGAACAAAAATAAATAGGCGGGCATCCCCTGACCTATTCAACGTCGTAATAGTCCTTCGCCGCCAATAAGTGGACCCTGACGAGGAAAATGCTTAACGAAGCACCGATCGCAGCATATGCAAAAGAAAAAGATGGGGTGGACTATCTTTGCATTTCGTAGCTTTTCTTTTAAGGCTTTACCAAGAAAAGCAGCTGAACTTCCACACCATCGGTACGCGTTCGGCCATCATGGCAGCCTCTACAGCCGACGCCGGCACTACGATCACCTCGATTTCGCGGAAACATTTCACACTGCCTCATGCTGCTCCCCCGCCACGCCAGTTTTGCACATGGAGTTCGTTAGAACCTACAATTCTGAGGCCACAGTGAATGCGATTCTGCTATGGTAGATATGGTATGGTGAGGATCTACTGAGTCTAGATACTGGTCTGTGAAGAACGATGAAGACTGGCCGTAGTAGAAGAGTGAAGTGGTATGTTAGTTCGAGGTGTTTATGTCTTCCTTTGGCCATATTGTAGCCCAGGCCTAATGAGGCTACCTTCCGACACCCAGCTCTCCATATCCATGCTCAAGAATTATTGCGTAGCTGAAGTAATTTACGATATACGAAATATTCTTAGTCTAGTGTTACACTAATAAGCATATACTAAGGATTTTTTTACATTTACCTTGTTTATAATATTCAATATATAGGACCATGCTAGGATTTACTTGGTGAAACGTTATGAAGTCAAAAACGTCACAAGGCGCATTTTTCAGTTCAAAGCAGGATATAACTTGATCTCACCTAGGTTAGTTTCTCTTAAAGTGGTTAGATTTGCTGTGTACTACGAGAGCGCCTATCGCTGCGGCGCTTTTTTAGCTCTTGTTAGAAAAAGCCAACTTTATAAGTAGCAAAAAAAAATATTTTCCTTTTTATTAGCTTACCCGGAACACTAAGCGATTTACTTTCACGTTTTCGTAGATTTTCTATTTGGGTGGTCCTCAAGCATACCCACGTAGCGCATAATAATAATTAGCACGCATGTACAAATACGCTGTTTGTTCTAGAATTGAATCACGTATCATTCTATCTATATATATTTAGGTTGGAATATTCTGTTGTCGTTTGTACTCTACACTCTGCGGCTAACAAGAAATGATGTCCCTGTTGAGGTTACGGCGATGATGGAAGTCGCGGTGGCCATAGTTGGAGTCGAATCTAACACATTCGATAAATGCCAATAGTGAACGATATATATACTCAAGCACATAGGGAAGAAGTTAGTAAAAAAAAAAACACCTGGAAGGATACTGTAGCTTGTATACATTGCAAGCTCTGACTACGGTTCAGCGGGAACGGAACGAAGAACCCCAAAAAACAAGGCTACTACCACTACTAGCACAAAAAGGAGCTACTAAAAAGGCTTGGGACCCAGACGAAGAAAACGCTGCAAAGAAATCAGTCTTCTTCTGCGAGTTTTCATTTCCTTAAAAGAGGGTAAGGCAGCAGCTCTCCCAGGCTGGCAGGATACAGCTAGCCCACGTCATTAACCAGCATCCAGAAGTTTTTTTGGAACCACGCCACCTTCAGAGTCCTTTCTTTTCGAGTTGAAGGAAGTGGCACTTCGCTCTAATCTTGGAACTAGAGAGAAGTGAATGTTTAGAGTTGAGCACGAACTAAGGGGCTCCATGCCTCGTCTGCTGTGCTTGGATTTCGATTCTCCAGTCTAGCCACTGTCGACACAAGCGCCCGCACCTCAACGTACCTAGCAACGTCCCCGCTGACATCTGCCGCCATTTCAAACATGAAATGCTCTCATTTGCTATTATGCTGCTGCAGGTGCTATCCCTGCTTTGGAAAAGTGTTTCACCCTTCCAAAATATGCTCAATAAAGAGGAAAACTTATCGGTGTTATATCAAACGAAAACAAAGCGAGCATACTGAAGAGCTCTATTATTATCCTTACCAATCTCGTTCTAGGGGCAGCCAATGACTGTAGCAAGCATCGCAGTAACTATGAGATCAAGTATTGATTATGGTACTCAATGCTCTTAAGAACAAAGACAAGTGCCTAAATCGTATGAGAAGGGAAACCGCTTGATCTCATTCGTCAGCGTAGACAGAACTTAGGAGGGTAAGAAACGATGAAAGTTCTTTTCTTGCCTAGAGTTTCCATCAACCGCGGCTGCTGAGAGCCGGACGCTTCATAAGACTGAGATTAAAAAAAATGAACAGAGCAGGAAAAAAGCCGCAACAATTGTACTTGCCTACAGTTTTTTACAATATGCCTCTGTGTCTATATATAATGAATGTGGTTTTATGAAATCACTTATTGACCTCGCTAATACTACGACCACTTTAGCAATATGCATCGTGCTGCGGGTCAATTTTACGTCAGAACGAGTTGCACGTTTTGACATCTTATTGTTGAGCCGTCAGCTAATTGAACACTACTCTTATATTTGTACAGGCTGCACTAACTGTCCGTCCATGTTTTTAGTCCAATACATATTTAAACTGCATTAGTCAAAACCGATGCCAGTTGATTTGGGCATAATCCTTTCACTGTATCAGCAGTCTATATCTTAACTTACACAACAGTATATCGACAGGTGTGAAGTTAGACAGTTACGCGGATCACTTTACACGAGGTAAATTGATTTACTTGGCAATTACTGGGAAAAAATATCGTATCACGTAAATGACTTGCATACATGTTAAAATGAAAATATTTAGAGCAAAAATACGGTACATCTACGATAACTTTATTGTTTCAATTTATACTAATATATTACTTATAGGTTGTTCAAAGATATACTCAGAGGACTGAAAGTCTCACGGTTTTGTTTTCACTCGAGAGCAAATAGGTCACCTCTGGTAGGCGATAGCTGCAGAGGCCTGACGTGGCCCTTCCCCTAGAGACAGAGCAAGCTGTAACTCGATTTGACCAAAGTACTTGATCCGCTTACGAGACTATTATGTGAAGTGCGGAAAGCAGAATAGAGGAACTTTTGGTCTGGAATCGCTTCATTTTCATCAGACGACAAAAAAGGTTAGAATATATAAACGACTTTTTTGTTGTATACACGCATTAAGTACCTCATGTTATGGACATTAAAATACTGAACAAGGAAGAATAGGCTCAAGTCTAACCTAGAGCAAATAGTTACGCCACTGCTTTCTACACCTGGTATCTTTAGTCCAGTTATCTAATAACAAACAATTAGAGATAGTTCAACGACGGTGCCTTCGATTGTCACTCACAGTCGATAATTCTATATTTTAGACCACTGAGGCACCGCAAGGCAGTTAGAGACTCTATGGCCTATTCACGGAACTTCGTTGTTTTGTAATCATCTCTGCCTTGAATCGATGCTTTCATAGCAGCCGGTTTTAACATGTCAAACCCCACGATTTACATTTTGTATGGAGCTCACATGACCCTTCACTAAACTGTTCGCATGATTTGACCTGTGTCAACAATTCCTCATTCTATTTAAACTAATATATATGTTCTTCATTTTTGGAAGATTCTTCAATCATGAATATCTCACCTCATGCGCTGAAGGATGCCACAAAATAAATTGCTTTTGCTAATTTTTTTGTTCTTAAAATCACATAGTTCCTATAAATCCGACTCAGCTTGTACGAGGCACACTAAAGACTTGTGATGTTTCTAGCAAAAAACACGGGACTAAGCGAAACGGTCAATATACACCTCGCCAAACGCCAAATCAGCGTGATGATTTTAGCCCGCTAACACTGCACGTGCTGTGGCCGCATCGTAATCCTCTACTGGCTACTACGAAAAACGAAGATTATTACTTTTAATACCGTCGTAACGTTTTGGCTACTTGTCTTACCTTAGAGATGATTTTAGGCCCATATTATATGTAATAAGTATAGTATAGGTATTGACGCTGTATTATATGTACAATGTTGGAAATATTCGAGAAGAATTATTCCTATGAGAAAGTTTTTTACAGCGGCTGCGATCGTCCCTCTGCCTATCCTGCTTATTTGCGTTTATGTTTATCTTCTATATTGAATGTTCTTGCAAATGAGTATTAATTAATAAATACTAGCTCTATACTAATTTAACACAGCCTGACTATGTCGACCGTAGAATACTCCGCTGTCAGGTTGTAGGTCGTCAAGGGAGGATTAAGGCAAAAACAACACTCGCTACTTGTTCAAGCAAACACAGCCCCCTGGAGGTTCACCAGAAGGCAATCTGTTCCTGGTTGTAGCATGAACTACTTCAGTAAAACCTGTCGGAAAGGTTGTGACCGACTAAAATGTTGGACACCGCAGACAAATATGCTTGGAATCAACAGAGCCTGCCGTCGCCGGTGGGAAGAAAGAATTCATCCTTCATTCCAGTTCTGGATTGAGGTTCGCTGAGTTGAGTAGTGATCGAGAAAACGAGAATATGGTTATAAAAGAAAATTTCAAATCGAAGTAGAAAAACGAAAAAGCTAATTTCTATAGGCTTATTTCGAAATACGAAGTCCACATGAAGGGCTTTTAAATTGATTTTGGTCAGTTAATTAAATGACAATTGTTGCTGGTTCCGTCGTAGTGTCTAAGTAAAGCTCATCATGCATTAGGACTCATTACTTCAGGTGGTCAACACAGTTAGCGTTCATAGCAAATGTTGGCTATAAACATTCAGAAGTAACGCGTTTCAAGAGATACACCATAAATCGTCGTTCGCTATAGTAGTGATTCCCCTCATCCGTGATCGAAGTCGAGTATGACCATCTAAATAACCCGGGAACTCTTTCTTATTGAGCAAAACCTAATTTAAGCGTCTTGCTTTTAGCTTGCAGGGATCGCAATCCCAAATAATGACAAATATCCTTTATGAAGTTCAGCCTTCTACAATATTTCTAATAATTCTATAATAATGTAATCTAGTTAAAAATGTGTGTTACACACTGTGCCGCTTACATACCCTCCACCTGGCTTCCTTCTTATGACTTCAGGTTTCTCATTCTTTCCAGTCGTCTTGAAAATGTGGGCCAGTATTGATTAGGAACACCTTTTTTCCCAGAACGGTAGCTAGTGATAATCACTTTGACTTATTGAAAAAAAAATTTTAGCAAGACTCTGGTGAAAATAACGAGTTTACTTTCTTATAGAACAATGGTCCACCTGTACAATATCGTAATTACGTAAAAACTATTTCGATAAAGATCTTCAACCTGGTTAATTAGTCGTAGCGAACCTAAAATATACCCTGCCAATTTTCCAGACCTTATGCCTACAGGCTTTTCCTCTGTGGATATACCTGAGAGAACCGATGACACTGGAAGATTGAATTATCGAGCTCGAGAATCAATAGCCCGTCATTGTCAGCTGTAAAATAACCAAAACGGTAATAGCTTTGCATATCTAAAGTAAAAAAGAAAAGCGTACGCTCTATATGGATTATTCTGCATTTCAGATGTTAATTAAATGTAAAAAAAGCGAAGGTGTAATCATTGTGTTTTGGTTATCTTTTTTATCTATATATATATATATATATATATATATATATATATATATATATATGCGATTACTGAAGATCAAGGGGCAAACATAGTGAAGGATGCAGCTCTGATTGTAACTTTAAAGCAAACTAATTAATGATAGTATTTCTTCTTGGCAGTTTATCCAGCTGACTTATTTCGAACGGCCTGTGGCTAACAGATTGTATACCCAGCAGTATGGCAGTTCTCGATCACTGATTATGTATGTAATTGGCTACTGACTTGATAATATAGGACTACAGCCCCGGAGCAGCTAATTTAATATCCAAACGAACAGCAAGCAAATCTGCAGTGCATCTGGCCCGCCTAGACCTGTTGTCTGAGGCCGATAAGCAAGCAAAGTACACTGAATGCAAGTGGCTAGGGCAAGCTTAGTCTTGCATAACAAAGTCTCTTCAACCAGTCGGAGCATCTATGCTGCCCCGAGGCTAGTCAGAGTACGGGACTTAACGAGTCCAGGTGGCGAAAAATAAGTTCTACTCGAAAATGATCTGTAGAGGAAGACCGTTGTCGAGTATTTCAATTTGCACATTTGTGTGTATCGGTAAGTGGCTCATTTTTAGCCTCATCCTCTCTAATCTATATCCTTCTGTAATTGCACGGTCTCATATTTGAAGGCTAACTTGGCCGCCTTTGTTTAACAACGTTTCACGTAATATCGGACATTATACATCCTTTTTTCTACTGCGTGTCCTTAGTCTTCGTTCGCCACCATACGTCGATAGCTTAGATATGCCCTAGAGTTTTCAGTAATTTTGATTAACCGGAGCATTTGGCAATCACTATCGAAGGTTTTCTTCAGTGTCCACAAATGAAGTTGGCCAATGACGAAACAGTGAAACATCGATCTGCAAGCGTGCGATTCGCACGCAGCTGTGGCAAAATTCACTCTTCTACAAGGCGAAGAACATCCAATACCTTAGATGATACAATTATAAATTACATAGTATCAGTAAATATGGCTTTGCTAGGAGTTATATCAAAGCGAAAAAGGACCTTGTAAGTTATTTGCAATAGGAATATCGAACAGACTTCAGTGTCGATGCTTAGCGGAGGCGACACAAAGTATTGCGCTTGTAAACTTCTTCGCCGGCAGGAAACTATACAATCAACGGGTTTCTGTACTTCGTACAACAGCGGCTAGCACCGTAACTCTTAGTTACGCTATATCATTGTCTTGGACCTCATCAGTCACCACGTGTGTTCTAACTAACAAAATGATTCTGATTATTATTCTTTCATAATTATCGTTACTCGGTTATGGATTATGTATTCTGAGGTACTTACCAGCGCCGGCTAGAAGCCTCAAGAGCGAGCCTTTAATGCAAATAATGTTGAATTTCACAAGAAAGGAATAGTCGACAGCCGGTCTCATTAACATAGCGCTGCTGTGAGTCCTTTGAAAGCTTCCAGCGGTAGCTTACGCAATCGAGTCCCGCTGAGAAGCAACCTATCTGTTCGGAAACTATGAGCCTGCTTAGTTGTATTACAGGACACTCTATGCCCTGGCGTAGTGCAGATCAGTGTGAGCCCGTGCAAACGTACATAAAATTCCGAATTTCGATAAACTTCAACCGGACTTTAGGGACGGTGCTAATAGTGGGTATGCTAAAGTCAAGGTAGGATAGAAAAGGTAGAAAAATAAAAAAGGCTGCCCTGAACCAGATCGAATATTAGTCAGTGGATAAAGGATTGCTAATCTATAACTAAGCTAAACATATAACTAAAAATTAATTTCTAAAAATCTATTCTACTTGCTCCCATGAAAATCGACCTACTTTATTCGATTTCTTTAGATTGGACCAAAAAAAAAACTTCGAAAATGTCTTGCTGGTACACTCATACCGAGCATTCAATGGACAGTGAAATATGGAGGAAGCCATAATTTAAAAACAATGATACATTATCAATTTTATTCAAAGAGTCTTCTTTGATTAGCTTTCTGGCTTAGATATTTTAATTATACTGTACTGCAATATATTAACATTTGTTATATGTATACCTAAGCACAATATTGCGTAAGCTATAAACTTTCGTAGGAATTAGCGTTTCTTTTCCACATTACAGAGCCAATCCTGATTAGGCTGCATCACACAAGAACCACTGAAACTATATTTAACCAACATTGCTACTGTAATTATTATAATTAACGATATTCAACAACACAAATAATAGATAAACTATAAATATGCACTTACGTGTATGCGTAATTATAACACCCGCTAGTGAATTGAAATAATGGTAAGTGTTTTGCTGCTGAATTAGACTAAATAGGCGAGATCGTGATATTGGGAGTATATGGATACTCACTAGAGAGTAACACATCGTAATGCTACAAAGCAGTTTGCTTGTTTTAAATCGACATATGGATTGAGGTTTACCAATCACGCCAAAATAGACAATCACGATATGTGCTAAACAATGGAGCGTTGGAAAGTTAAAGCCTAACTTCTTTTGTAGCTGATTATAGCACTCATAGCGTTTGATTGATTCCGCTGATAACAGGTAATCTACAAAAGTGTTTACACAGTATCTCATAATGACGATCACTAGGTGATACAGAGTACACACGCTACAAGTGTTATCAAGTTAGTGCAGAGGAAAATGACCTATTGCATCCATCTAGAGTTATTTCTTGAACAACGGGGTGTAGACCTTGTTTACAAATACTATCTCGTTGCCTCGATATAGATATAATCTTCATCGCAATCACTCTTTGATCTAGCTTTTCTGTTAGCGCACCAGTATCGTTCTAATAGAAGAGCAAATCGGTCGCTTCGGAATAATGTTACAACAGAGGTACGCTTTTGCGTTACAATTGCACGTTTCAAGTCTGTCATGAGCTTATCTATCCAAGCCGGTTTTTCAGTTCCATTCAATAAACCATCTTCGCAAAGTGGATCTTTGCGCGCACTTCTTCAAAACGTAAGAAACGCTAATTACGCAAACGCTCATATAACGTGCAAGTATCGTTGGTCGGGAGGCTGCACGCGGTTCTGGCGAGGGTTACAGATATCGATCTTCTGTCTCGATGGTATATGGGAATAGCAATCAACAACTGTGAACTCGACAACAAGGTGTCAGGTGATCACTTCTGCGTTTACTGCTAGCTGTATTGTCTCCATTTGACGTACGGGCCTTGTTGTACACGCGTCCTGCAGAAGGTCTATTTTGAGATATACGCGATAGCAGCCTTTCGCTTTTTATAGAAGTCCACCACACTCCAGAGCGGACGAAACCATCTTTGATCAGACTCTTGCGGCGACCTGAAGATTAGCAAAGACTTAGCACTTAGCGAAGCTAAATCATGACAAGTACATCATAGAAGGAAACAGATATCGAAATAGAATACACTTCTAACGCAAGTTCTGCAGTCTACTACAGGAATGAGCTTTGAACGCAGTTTTTACTAGAGTAATCAGCCTTGGCATTTACAAAATAAAGGCTCCCTTAAATCTCGAATTTTTCAGTACAGGCACTGACTGCTTGCTCAGGATGAGAATGAAAAATCAAGTAATAAGATAGGAACTAATTATGAATGGCTGCCAACGGTTGAGAACCCTAATCGTAAGCATTGAGGGAAGCTCAAAGGGCACATACCTCAGCATTCGTGGCAAAGCCATCATTCGTTCAATCCACGGTCGATAGTATGAAATGTTCATGTAGACTCCAGGAAGATTGGGCTCGGCGCAGCGAATGCCATGCGAGACAGTTCCAGCTAAGACCCATTGTCCGTTGGGCCTTTGAACTGACAAAGGGCCACCTGCGAAACCCAATAGCACAGCTAGGGTGTAATCAGGCCACGGGGTAAACTTTTACTAGTAACATTTATTGATATCATTTAAAATTTCTATCATTTTCTTTCATTATTCAAAGCACACAGAAACAGCCCGGTTGTATGTTCCATAATCAGGTCAACATTGATTCACAGACGAGATACACAAAGGATGTACAAGAAATACACATTTCGATATTTATATAGGTAGTCATCCATGTCGATCGATCTTTATATTATCATCATGGTCATTCTTTTTCCGTTGCTGTCTCTGTACACTGTCCATTAACATCAGAAATATGCAGGACCTAGACAGGAAAGACTTTGGGGAGGATCGCATTTGTCTAATCGCATTAGTGATAATTAGAGGCCCTAGCTACTCACTCAGCGTTGTTTTCTGCATCTCCTTGGTCTACTACTATATTCATATTAACATAAGAACATCTACGTCTTTATGCATATGCGTATAAGTGTGTTTCCACGTATATTCATTTTTGAAGTTACGTTACAATTGCCCCGAGGCAGAAGGTAACAAAAGCGTAACACTTGACACTCGTCTAAGGATTCAATAACGCAAAACACCCGCCATCACTGTGGTAAAGCCCATTTGCTTTATTTGATACTAGGCGGCGCCATTAACACGGCCCTGAGTTAAGTTGGTCAAAGGAATTTTATTCTTTTTTGAGGCTTTCCCAAAAACGATAAATGGTGTTTGTCTTGCTCCTCGTGGACGTCTGTACCTTGCTGCTGTTCCACTGAGACGCTCCATACTTCAACTGAATTTTCTCGCACCAAATGCACTGTGAACTTTGTCGTTTGCGGAAAAGACAAAAGGGAACAGAACGAAAACCAGTCTGCATGTGGTCCAAAGCTTTGAAATGAAGCAACGGGAGCGTACTTATCGTGGTATAAAAGGGACGCAGATTTGTGGATGGACACCGTGGGTGGATTTTCTGTGAGAAGGCAATAAGGAAATGGTCGTGAAAAGTGAAGGCAGTCACCCAAAACACGAGGGCCAATCGACAAAAAGCTGGAAGTTCAGAAGGCCTTACGGGGCCGAGTAGAGAACACGAGTAGTATTCCTTCTACTTCTTAGTTCTTCTAGTTAAAACAGAACGGCATGATGTCGTATCAAATGCTAGTGAGACTCAAAGCTATGAAAGAAAAATGTATGTAGATGATGACGCGCGCAACATTTGTTATTAACCCGTACTATAACATGTTGTCCTTATTTTTAGTCAGTCACACAATTTACAAGTGAAAATCGCTTGCAAACGTAACGAACGCATTGTTGTTGTATGCCTACACCGGGTGCGCGGTCTTCATATAACTGACTTGGGTATTTTCATCGGACATATGGGACCTTGGCTGGATTATCGCATGGACGAGTAGGACCGGAACGCGTAAAATAGTCTCAGACAAGAGGATTCCAGGTGACGCTCCGAGAGTTGCAATTGGTCTGAGCTAGTATTCATTCATTCATACATACATTTCAAAAGCTCGTTCAACATAAGAAACACGTGCTGTTACACATTTGTTTAGGGTAAGAGCCGTCACTAACCTGTACGCAAGATTCATAGGGAACTCAAGGGTACTTAACCATTACAAGACCCATAGGAAACTAAGGTATACGTGGAAGTACGGCTGTAATCGTTCCATTGTGCTCGAAATGGTCTTATTGAATTAATTTTTTTTTTAATATTTTAATAAGAAACTGACTATCTAAGTAATTCGTTAGCTATTGTTTGCCTTAGGTGCGTTCATAGACTTTACTAGATCCTAAGTTATGCTTTTACCGAGTAGTTATTGAATCTGCATTATCTCTGGGATTCCAACGGTAGCGAGATATGTAGGTCCATTAGCTTGCGAATAGTTTTTTGTGCAGATCGCCGCATACATATATATACACACATGCCTTACATGTGTGGTCCACTGATTTGCATAACCCGTTCCTCATATTTTTCACTCGATCGAATTTAAAACATGCTTTTTATGACTGTATATAGGCTTACACTCTTCGAGCGTACCCGGTAAGCCTGTGCGTCATTAAAATAGCCTTCGTTTTTCCAGCTGCTAGTCCACAATTTAGAAATTAATGCCAAATTATATTGCAACAATTGATACACGAAACAATCTTTAAGCTATAGTCCGATCAACTGTTCGTTAATCTGAACAATTCTATACGGAATAGCTCATGTCGTGTCCACCAACGGCTGGTATATGTAAGTATATGAGCGATCTGCCATATATAATGATCCTTCAACCTATATACCTGAGCCTTCATTTCTGGTTGTCATCTTACTATTGCGACAATTTTTCTAGTTTCGTTTTCATGCTTGTCACCATTATATCTTTATATCTGTAAGCTCAATGAGTGGCCTCAGACGAATGTTCAGAAACTGGCCCACGTGTTACCGTTATTTTTTGCCAACTGCACGTACCTGTACGGATGCATACGTATCACAGGCTCTTTGTCTCGTGCAGTTCTGATCAATCTTGAGCATTGGACCCGCATATGTATACATGCACACGTCCACGCGTACTGTATAGTACGGTCAAACGCGATAACAGGATATTGGCCGAATTAAAACGTTCGATGTATGATTTTTAAATATTTTATTGGCCTTCAGACCCTCTGTCAAATGCTCAGGATAGACGTAAAGCCAAAGTATGATATAAGAACCGTAATAATGACAAACGTGATAATGCATAAATTCAAATATTTGTATTGAATGCGATTTTTCCAAGAGGGAACACACTGTCCACGGTTCTTGCAACCCTCCTCATGCGCCCCATGGAAAGTTTGTTAAGTGATATAACAATACGTTTTTATGGAAACGCTATCAGATAGTCACAGTACAAACAGGTTGTAGGTCCACGACATCAGGCGACAATTTCTGGCGATACCTGGTTAGAATAATAATAATAATAAACTTAAGAAAACAGGTTAATTATGTATACATACAAGTTAACCTAGTTAGCCCATTTAACGGCGCCGCCAATTTCACACACTTCATCGAACGGCGCAGAGGTAGTGTCATTTACAAAAAAAACACATTCATGCATTTGCTTCTGATAGTCCTTTTCTACCGTTATTCTAGGTTTCTGTTATCTCATTCATTGGTAGTACAATCCAGCGCCCTTGAACTAGACACTGTCTATGCTAGTTCTGTGATGCTTCGCCGCGGTCAAAACGACCTTCAGAATTCTTCACAAGGTTTTTGCCAATATACATCCTTTATATTAGAGGCAAATGTTCCGAAGCTACGTTAAAGTTATGTCATATTCACAATACTCTATCCATACTAAGCTTGCTCCGATCCCTTGGAAGGCAACCGACAAATCACCGTTTCTTTTTGCCCTTTATCAACAACAATTTACAAACGCAACCTAAAAACAGTCGTAGGCACTTAAGCTTTCAACGTGATTTTAAAAAGCAAAATTTAAGGTAAAAGTTTAGTTTCTTGAGTTCATACCTTTTCCTAGGAAGCATCTGCATATGATTTACACATAAAAGGTAAACAGGAAAATAACAATTGGTAATTATTAAATATGATAATGACTTAATGATTCCACGAGATTTGTCGACCTTGGAGATATAATCCCGTTAACGTCAGAAACTAGTATTTGTTTTGAGAAGAACAAATATAGAAGAAACAGCCTTGAATAGGTGTATTTCGTTTACAATTATGTAAGACTGTCGCAGTAATCTATCGCTTTGACGTCTCGTCGTATCTGAGAGATCAGAAAAACTACCCTAGTGTATTTAGTTTCGGAAGCGACACCTGCGTCCGGTCTTGCTCGGCCCTCTATGTTGGGAAGCATACAGGAAAACAAAATTTGTGTTAAGTGGATATTGGTCCGCAAAAAAATCTGAATGTAATAAAAAACAAAAGAGTACTTAAAACCCTATTCAATATTCGTGCGCTTTCCCTGGCCACTTATATCGGTTTAAGGCACTTGGGTCATTATACCCATATACAAAATGCTACGATAGATCAGTGTTAAGATCCTACAACCAAAGTAATTTTCATCTGTATGAAACCAATAACTGACGCATTTCACGGTTCATCACAGCTCTACGTCACTTACCATGTGACCCTATGTCAATAGTTGCGTGTTATAAATCCTAACTTCTACTTAATATGGGTCAGCGTAAATTAACGAAGAACGATTGAAGGCCTGCTGCGCTCGTAAAATATCTCCCATCATAGGCTCATATTGTTCGAACACTTTTTCCTGTTAAGGCTAAAACCTACACACACGCTACCGAGGCAATCAAACATAAAGTCGCCGCAAAGATGCTGGTCGTCGAGTTTGCTACAAGAACTAACGAAGGATTGCTTCGAGATAAAATGAGAAAAGCCCGTAAATTACCATGCGGTAGCGCTAGGACAGTTTGACTCCGCAGGGTTTGAGTACTACGAAACAGCGAAAGTACGCATGGACTCGATGGGGCCTTTCGTCGACCCTGCATTGGCGGAATGTGCAAAGCACGAATATCAGCTGTTGTACACCAAGTCCCAAACTACACACGCGATCTAATACAATATAATGTAAGTTGTTACTTACGATGTATCCTCTCACAACTGTATTCTTCATTATCCAGAGTTCCGGCCATTACTCTACTGTATGTACTCACTCTTGGCATACCGTTAACGTAGTAGTAGTATACAAAGTAGCAATCTAAATGGGCACGAAGGATCGGCAACGAGTAACGTCCTAATGGTACACTTATTATTCTCGCAGTGACTTTTTTTGGCCAGACTTGCATGCCTTACGTGTGCTAAACAAAAGATTTTACATATATGTCATATCGCACGTATCGAATATGAGTATCGACGTATGTCTTCGGCGTCGCAACTAATGAGGATCTTTGTCGCTCATTATTCAGTACTGGTAGCAATAGCAGTGAAAAAGGGTCTAAATAAAAACTACAATCTCGCGAAGGACGAACTTTTTTCTGTCTTATGAAATCGATAGCTGACAATAGATAGTAATCTAATAAAGTTCTTTAAAGGGAAGGAAGCTGATCAGTTCTTTGTCGCTAATGATAAACGAGCTTCCTTATTATGTCGACAGTAAAAACTGAAAAGATAGAAAGCGTTATTATCCTATCACTAATATCAGAAACTTACCTGCGTGCTATTATAATTCCCGTCTATAATGTAGAATGAAGAAAGAGCGAATCTACTAATATCTATATTGGCGGAACTTTAGCGAAGTTTTATCGTTCGCTCACTGGCTCGTTTAGAAATGCGCACATATATAAAAGTTTCTACAAAAAATAAAATCAATATTACTGACCGTATAAAGCTCATATAGCTAGAATATGTCGAACGCTGTAAAAGCTAGTACATCAGTTTTATCATCACTGATACCAAAGCACACACAGACACAAATATACGAGGTACGTCGCACGAAGTCAAATGAAACTTTGAACATTTCGAACAAATAGAGGGTAGGACGCGTGGATTTCTAAGAACACTTTCTCATCATATCGACAAAGAAACATCTCTCAGCTTCCCTTGTACTTCTCCATCTTGACGAGAAACAGCGTTTGAAACCGTGAGGCCTATGTATAGTCATGCCAACAACCACGATGCAACACATTCCCTCCTATAATGAAACATAGGGCACTCTATGTATGTGTATATTTTATATATATATATACGACATAAAGGGAAACATTGTTAATATCTACCTGAATCTCCCTCGCACGCATCTAACTTTCCCTCATCGTATCCTGCGCAGAGAAAATATTCGTGAATCTTCTTAACGTGTCCACTTTTCATAAACATTTGTTGGCATTTTTCTCGAGAAATTATAGGTAACTTGACGTTCTGAAAGATCAAGACGTCGAACATTTATATATAATAATCTATTGTTTCGAGCAATTTAATCTGGAGGTTGTCCAATCAGGGCAAATTCAACTGGAGTATTGCCTACCTGTAAAATTTTGGGTAGGCCTCCTTTGTGAGCCAACTTTCCCCATCCAGTCACAAAGCCGTTCTGACCCACAAAGTTTTCATCGAGATCTGAAATATCAAATGAGTACTAATAAACAGCTTAAAATTTGATTCTATTTGAAATCGAACGTTTATAATGAAGCAGGTAGGCGCTGTTTCAATGGTGACCTTCTGCTTCAGTTCTAAATTTTACATTTTCGTATTGCGTCTGACCATTTCAAAGCTTATAGACACCAACGTATATTAGTTGCTGATGACTTATGTACTCTCTAAAAATTACCCATTCAGTATGTAATTACGTCAGCAGCAATGGGCATTAAATCGCCACATACTGTCTGCATGTGATTGATTTGCATTATGTTGGCGTTTGATTCGGGGTTCGTCTTCGTCTGGGGATACAAACCAGGGAGGCAGATGGGCACAACTTTGTCGCTGAAGTCTACCGGAAATTTGAGTTCGAGGACGGCAAGGTCATTATCAAAGTCGGCTTCGTTGAAGTTCTTATGCACAATCATTCGTGTCACGGGTATTGTCTGAAGGTCCTGCTAAACAATAAAATTAAATAAGCAGTTATTCAGGGCACCTAATACTGTTTATATCTTCGAGCCCTTTTCGTGCTGCTTTTTTTTTTTACATTGAACAACTGTCTTTTTACCGGAAATTACGTTTTCATCCAATAAAGCTTACCAAGATCGCCATATTAAGTAGTGTTAGTGAATTGTTGTTTGTTGCATAATGCAACCCCATTCTGAGTAAGTCAGGGAATGTACATGATTTACTTATTGTAGTTCTTCTCAGGATTAAAACTAGGTCAACAGTGTGTACGTTCCAAAAAAAAAAAACAGATAAATCAACTAACACATAGAGCTCAATGAGCGGTAATGCACTAACGTTCTTAGAAAAGTCTTGAGGAGTATTCAGGAGAACAGATAATTACCTTTTCGTGCAGTCTATGCTGTCCAAGTATTGCGACAAGCGTTGACAGAAAAGCACGGGGTTTACAATGGGCAGCCGTAAGCGCGTGCCGTTCTGAGATGAGAACGCCGCCGCATTTATAATCCGCGATTGTCCCTAAATATTTCACTTCCTTCACAATTACCTGTGAGTACCCATAGTAGAAAAACGATTGTAACGTAAATTATCATATAACCAAAACGCTCGTAATAGTAGCGTCTAATAATAATGAAAAATTTCCTTGCACATAAACATATGATGGAGCGATAGTAGAGCCCAAATCTTATACGAATACATCAGCCCAATGAAAAGCAAATACGCTTTTATAGAACAGGATTCAATTAATTCACCACTCGTTTCTTTTATTTAAATCTTTTTTAGACGTGAACTAGTAATGGAGCATTTAGGTAGTCGCACGCGACCTGATCAGTCTATTTCAATCTGTGTCTGCATCTCCAATACGACTATCAAATATATTTCCTACACATCGACGCGCCCTAGCATTGCAAGAGCTACAAAAGTCGTAGTAGTTGCTGGAAGCATTATCTATTGCGTTCACCGTGCGGTCTTTGTCTCCTTCCTTTGAAAAGGAAATTGAACACTTGAGTTTGGCGGATTGTTAAGAGGTATCCCACCAAGCCCACTCGAATCCCATAGCAACCGCCTCCTCCCTATTACTGCGAGTAGTAAGTACGAGGCTGAATGCCTGGGCTTTTCATAGCTATTTTTCTGCTTGCTTTCTTCCAGTGGCTGTTTCCAGTTAGCTCCATTCATATAATGACTCAATTCTGTCGTGGTGTATTGTAATTTCTTTCTCTTCTCTCTCTCTCTCTCTCTCTCTCTCTCTCTCTATATCTCAATGTATATTCTGTGTGTATGACGTTTCTCTAAAAGTACTGACAAATGCACTGGCTAACGATAGCTTTAGCGGCAGCAGTAAATGATGATGCATCACGCACTATGGCGGGCTCGCAGTCGATTATTGGTCAGTTGCGTGGTGGCAACAGCGACAGTCCTGGTAGTACTAGTAACAGTAACCATAATAGAATTGTTGGAGATGTAGCTGCCCTTGTTGTTATTGCGACAACTACCGCTCTCATCTATATCCTATGTACGATGATGAAAGTGGTAGGCATCCGGTGCCCCATCAAGACACGATGATACACTGACGTTATTCATCGACGACGTACGCCAATACGTATATATAGATAGCCCCATTTGATCGTCGTTCGGCAGGAATGTGAGACCGCAATATTGATAGATGATAGGTAAATCCTGATTTGCGTAATCACAGTCGTACTCATTCTCCACTAAGGGCTGAACGATAAAGACAAGATATACAAGCCCACACATACGCACAAATCCTAATGTCGTGTCTATGTACATATCCATATACAGAGAGGAAAAAAGTAAGCTTCAGAGAGATGATATAGGGTTATTATTATCAGTGCTGCTGTTGCATCGTAATGGTGCTCTTCGTCGATAGCACAGCTGCACGAATATATAGGAAATAGCGGTATGGTGTCTGTGCGCTGCTCCTCTCACTCTCGACTCCCCCAATAAACCACAGGGTATGGGAAAACGTCATTGCGATATACTCTAGAATATGAATGAGGTAACGTACACTCATACGAGGGTGTGGGTGTCAACGGGTATTTCTTATTTCGTAGCGATATAAGAATTTCTAACGCATTTTTGAAGGCATTTGAGACATTTGCTGTGTTTGCCGCATGCCACATGAACACGGAACCGCTATGTTTACAGGACACATTGGAGCTGTCGCTTTTCAAGCACTATTTTTTCAACTATCCATGATTTTTTACGCGAAGGCCAAACGCTCATTGTAGCAAAGCGAAACGTTAAACATATTTGCTTGTCGTACAGATATACACGTTGACGTGAATAATCATTGTTGCGTTTAGACGAATCATGCTTTGGAATAACTTCTATGAGAACAAAGCGTCTTTACCGCTTCCTGAGTGCTCGGGGGGTGCAATTTTATTAACTAGACTCGGGAGCTATGACTAGCCGAAGCCCTACATGCCTTCGCGCTGTACGCATCGGTCTGACGGTTTGTCGGAAAAATGCTTTCTTCAAAGCGAAAGATGGCCTGCTTTAGTCAGCGAAAACTAATGTTTAACGATCCGCGATTCATATACCTACACACTGGAATTCTACACACGAACAATTTGTCCGTAAAAAATATTGTCCCCAAAGCGGAAGTTGACGTAGTCTATATTAGTTCGGGTACGCCTCTTCTCCGCATAGATGGCGCCGTCTTATTCATTAGATATGTTGTTTCTAGCTTGAAAGTCATTTCCACCGATACGTTTTCCAGGAGTGGCAATCACGTGCTTTCTGCGAGCCCCATGGCTGGCCAATTCAAACGTTCGTGAATTTATTTTGTCATCAAAAAGACTAATAGGAAAAATATATGGCAAAGTTGAGTTTCGAGTTACTTAAACTTGTGTGGTTAACTTATTAAGTAATCGAGAAAAGAATGCTAAAGCATAATCAAGACACAAGTACCGTAATAGTACGAGTTGGGCAGAACCCGGCAAAAAATGGTCAACCAGAGCAAAATAAAATTTAGTGTTCTGGAGCACTTCGTCTTTACTTATTGCTCTGGCCCCACATGTTTCGCTTATATTTTGCTATGCAAAAGCGGCCTATTGTGGTTATTTTGGTGGTTTACGTAAACTGTTGTGTTTATAAGCAGAACAATACTTGAAAAAAATATTCTGAATAAAAAGAAATGGATTCGGCCGCCGAAGGTAATGGTAAATGTTAAGTTAAACAATATTAAAATTGGCTTTCAGTCTTTGAATAAGCTGACAATCTCTTTCTTAGTTCGATTTTTCATTTATGCAACAGAAACCAAAGTGGCACGGGATAGCTTTCGGTATGACTTTTCTTGGTATCATCGTGCCCTACATTTTAAAAGTTTAGGAATGAGAATATTGTCCGTTTAAACGTTCAGAACATCATTGGGTAAAGTGCATAATGAAGGCGCTCACACGAACCTCATCACGAAGCGCGTTTGCCATTATATCTATGAAACAGGTAGTTGCGGGGTGAAATGCACACGTTTCGGTGCCCGTACTCTGCACGATGTAACGAAATTGTCTGTTATCTGTTCGTCGTTCCTCTGACCTTTCGTGTGTAGGTCCTTTCCTACAGTATCCGCTATGCATTTGTTCTAGTGGAAAATTATATAGTGGACGTGTGCCTATACTTATACGAGAAGATCAAAAAAAGGCCATGCAATGATAAACCGAATGCAACCGGAAGCCATCACACAGGACAGTGAGGGTCAACCGCAGGATGCTCCAGCGAGCATTCAGAACAGGTGTATTCCGTAAATTCACTAAGTTACATAGTATCAATAATAATACTGGCGACTGTCATGTTTGCGGTTTAAAGCATGATCCGCTGTCGAGAAGCGAAAGACGGCGTTTTAAGACTAAGCCATAGGTACAGCAGGCCCAATTTGTGATAATTCGACGATGCAGCCGTGAAATAAGTACCCCCATTAAATTAGAGGCGTTAAAGTCGTGGATCGAATCAGGTCGAATGAAGGTAACACAG
>NW_019214073.1:0-13406 GCF_002532875.2 Varroa jacobsoni | reverse complement strand
GTAGCTTCGACTAAGAGGTGTGTTATGTTAAGCTATTCTTCCCCTAAATGGTAGCAAGAAATAATAGGAACAGGGTATGTTCTGCCGAGTAGAAAGCATCGAAGGAAGTGAAAGAATCTAGTAGAAGTAACAAGTACGGACAACTGCTTTCTACTCATTGTGCGGTGCTCAATTCAAGAAGTAAAATGAAAAACAGTTGGGGCTAGCGATTGCCTTTAATGGCGCCCCGTACTGACTGCGTTGATCTTCTGACCCGGCAGCGTCGCGACAACGACCAAGCGACGAGCGAACGAGTGTTCTGCTTGCCGAAGCAAATGCCAGATGCCGAAAGAACAACCGCTACGAGGCGTTTGCCGTGAAACGAAAATTTAGAAAAGAACGATGCGATGTTCGCGGCCGTAGAAACTATTATAGTAGAGGTAGTATACGAAAAGCGGCTGTTTGAAGTGTTTGTGGTGGTACGTTTAGCCGTGCGGAATTTGAGTTCGACAGGCGCGTTGAGTATTGCAACCGCTTCCTATACTTGTTGCATTACGTCCACTGTGCCACCCTGCCACGAACAACAAAGCAGACGACGATACCGATGCTGATCATCCTTCTGCTGACGTCGCTCATGATGGACTTGTTGTCGCCGATAGCTTGGAAACGGCCGGTGACAGCGATTTAACAGGAGATACTGAATAACTAGTGTAGCTAATACATGCCATAGCCATATCGATATGTGACGAGATGGCGGCATTCAGTATCCCCTCAGAAATGGATTCGTAGCATTGAAGATCATATGTAGCTAGACTAAAGACGCGAACTTCGACTAAGGGACAGGAATTTCTGACGCAAAGGTAACGTAACGAATATGGATAACGACGTTCATTTTTTTGTTTGGTGAAAAATAGAGCTTCCTACTATAACCCGTATGCTAATCTATATTTATATAGATATTATTTTCCCGATACTTAGGTCAGTCATGCGGACGATTTGCCTTGTTGGTGTTGGGGAAAACGTGTGAAAATGAAACTGAAAATCGATGAAATAATCGACTATACTGATAGACGGTCAGAATTTCTCCAGTTTGCTATTAGAACCGTTGATCTGACCTATTCTAAAGCTATAAATAAATCAATATTCTACAGCTCGTGCGGCTTCTCGTCTCATCGGCTCGTCATAGCTAGATTCCTTTAACTTTCCTGTTTAATTAGCATGTTTTTCTAAGACTTACTTTCCTATCGCCATCTGCTGAGTAATATGGCACACAGCGCAGACGCAGTGCCGATACAGTTGCCAAGTATCTTTTTTCGCACACGTTATGCAATATGTGTCGTTGGCGGAAATTAATATACCCGGTAAACTAGATACATTTTCTGTAAATTTCCATTCTCAGTTTGCGCTTTCAGAATGAGAAGGAAAAGATATGAGGATGCTTCTGGCATAAGCTAATTTCGGAGAAACCGCTTTACGGAGAATAGCACTTCTTACTCTCGCTTCCCTTTTATTTGAAATAACTGACGAAGTGATGACCAATACAGACCTACGCACGCAAACATAAACACACTCCTTTATCTCAGCTAAACTTTCACTGACTGTTTTCGGTGTGTGCTTTTTCATATCTTTGTACCATGCCATTCTGGTTCTTTCTCCAGCTGCTGCTTCTGCGTTTTCTGCCGACTTTTCTGGCGACGCCGAACTCGATGCTGCGACAGACGCTTTGGCCACCAGTAGCTCAGAAATGAATCGTAAACACACAAACATATACGGATATCGCAGCGATAGCGGTGAGCGACAGTGAAAGCACAGCAAGAGAGACCGAACGAAAGCGATGCTGCCATTCGTAGTCAGCACCAGGACGCTTGTAACGACGACAGCAGCGACGACGTCGACACACTTTTTTCAAAGGTCCGTCGGCATTCACAAGCCAAGCATCTAGTAGCTCGGTCGGTAATAAAACTAACCGAAAATATTGAATAGAATAGCGTCATCACGCTACACTCCCCACACGCGCACGGATCGCTTGCCTCTGTCAATGGCAGGAATACATGAACGTGGTAGAGATGGACACTGGAAAGCCAATGAAATACTGGACATGTAACAACATCGAGTATATACAATGATTAACTGAATTTATTAGGCCAACGGCCCTACACGCTTCTAGTTATATTCCGGTTCCTATTCAAAAGTACACACATAGAAGTGTACCTGGTTAAATGAAAATGCACTATCAAAATTTTCTACAGATAAGAAAATTCTTACTGACACATATCCGTAAATGTTCGAATCTGCTGTAACTAGTTCTCAGGGGCGGGGGTAGATGGACGAACTCTATGATTTTATGCGTCCGTCGCCTGTTTAAGTGTGTTCTGCATAATGGCAAGGGAGACCACCAAACCCTAAATCGTACGAGTGCACGGAAACGAATTTCCTGCTATGTTACAAGTATATTACTCAAGCTATCCCGGTGATTTCAAAAAGTAGGCGCAGTATATAGATTTATATAACTAGTCTATCAAAGTACTGACCTGCCAGGGCCATTCGCCCTCGGTAGCTGACGAACCTCCCACAATACGTTTGATGCGGTTTCGGGTTTTCTGATGAAGCGGCCTGCGGCCGCACTTCAGTCCAAAGTTGAAGTCATTCACGTTGAATACCACCGACTCGACGGTCGTCTTGAACAGTCGTGACGAGGTCGTCTGCGGAAGTTCCGTCACAGAAATGCCGATATCACGTTTGGTCACGTCAAGCACGAGAGAAATAGCTGGCTTAGACGTAAGAGGAAACGTCGCCGCAGTCTCCGTCTGAATATTGTTTTGGGTTGAGGCAGATCCAGCAGACATTATTGTGGCCACCTAAATCGTGTGAGCGATCCGAATGAACAAAGGGGTGCTCTAGAGGGTGACCCATTAAAGTTGATTAGAGCAATGAGCTTATCTAAGCGCGCACATATGATCGGGCTCACTGACAAGTTGGACTGATGAGATTCAAATTTGCAATTTCATTTGTATGTACAAAAGTACTCACATTTAATTGAGCTGGTGGCAGTGTTGTGATATTGCTTTGTTTGGTCGCCTCTGAAGTACTGCTTTCAAATTCTGTTCCTTCGGGCGGAGATTCGGACCGCGAAATTGTCGTATTCTTTGCAATTACTTCCAGCTTCGACTCGGGCTTGGTGACTCTTGGAACTCGTACCTCAAGAGTGTAGCTTGGAACACAAAGGGCGACGATAAGCGTCGCGGAGAACAACGTATGCTGCGGGCGCATCTTTGTTGATGCTCTCAGGATCCCTGCAGACAACAGGCGAACGCTGGTCTCTGTGAAAGGAGCAAACGATAGAAAAAAAACTGGAAGATTGATTATTTTAGATGAAATTCCATGAAATCGTAATCTTTATAAGTGTCTCTTGTACCCCTAAGGAGTAATTCCCGACTGAATATTCAAATGAGAAATTTGAATTATAACTAGCTAATTTATAAAGAAATATTCATACTATGTTTATCTTGAAACATAACGTTTCATATATACATATAGATATCTATTATTTATCATCTATTGAGATTTATATATAAACGACAAAAATTATATAGGACAAAAGTCATCGATATTATCTGTTGTAGGAATACATTGTAATAACAGTTAACTATGAAGAAGAGTAAGCCTCGACCAACGTTCCGGTAGCAAAGCCCGATTTTTAGTGCTACCTACCGTCAATGGATTTTACATTTCTAAACGTATCCAACATACTGATTCACTTTGTTCTATCCATAGAAGACGCTACCGCTGATACGACTTAAATAAAGAATAGGGTTAAATTATTAGTATATATAGCGTAAACAATAATTCTGCAACAGCAGTAACGACTCAAAATTATCGGCTAGTGGATACTTATTATATCAGCAATTGTGACGCTATTTGCGAAAGCGTATACGCTAGCTCACACTAACCAAGTATTGAATTTGAAAAAAAAAACAACAAAAAAAAATATCTGTGGATTACAATAATTATTGCTGCTTTAATCAAAGTAATTAAGTTCAAAGTACGAATCAAGGATTACTGTCACAAAAAAAGAGCGGTACGTTTAATGATCCCTGGAAAAAAACTCACTTGGTCGTGTAGTCGCGTACGATAGCCTATTTCAATTAATGCCATTTTCTCAGAGGGAAACAAAATTACAGGTGGAATAGTTTAACTAGCTAAATACTTTTTCAAGTAAGTAAAATAAAAACGGAGCCATTTTGGCATCCACTTTTAGAACGCAACTTAAATCCCTATCAAAAAAGAACATTCTGGCTAAGTCTTCACTTCCTTGGTACGCGCGAGAGTGATCGCCGCTACCGTATACTGTGATCTTAGCTATCTTAACGAGTGACCCCTAACAGTTCGATTTGGTCGCTCTGACAACTGATATAAATGTTGCACCCTCTTTTCTTTGTCTTGAGATCGTCTGAGACGCTTTTGTCTGGGCCTGATTAACTGTTTCATCCGGAACGATGGTAATTAAATAAGTTAAACTAATTAGCGATACAATAATAACATATTTGAGCTAATGGCTTCAACAGACCTTACTCTCAAATCAGTAGATCTAAATTTCGAAACGCTTGAAAGCTACTATCATTGTGCCATTTAAGTTCTAATACACAAATAGCTTACATTTTTAAAATGGTTTTAAAAAAAAAAACCTGCCGGTGCCTGTTCATAAATGCTATGACAAAACTATTTACTGTTATATGTCCGATGAAAGATAATAGTTTCGGACCAAATCTTGGTTATTTTAAGTGCGATCGAATAGAACGGACCCTCCTCCATCATCAGCAACTATCATTTACGGCCTTGCAGATCACTGGAAAAGTAACTGGGTTGCTCCCGCTGGGTAGACGAATCTCACCCCGTTCCCAAGCAAAAACGACCCCGATCCTCGTATCGATGTCGCTGTCAACGGATACGGTTAGGGTCACGTCATAGAGAAAGAAGGCGAGATTTCGCAGGCCCGCCAAGAACTACGAGATGTTTCATTACACGGCGCTGTTAGTTCTTAGCTAGCCGCGAAAGATTCACGATGAGCACAAATAAAGCAAGCTATGTAACCAAGGATGTCATATTAGCTGCTGTTCCTTACTCGTGTCTCGCCGTGATTAAGGACGCCTATGATATACCCACGTGAGTGTAATGCTGCATACGTGGACGATAGGTGTAATCACCTACGGTGCAGGCCAACTGATATGCACCAGCTCGTCCTTAAGAAGCGTATATGCCCTTTGTTTAATTGGTTAACATTGTCTGCTTCACTCCCGTCGAGGATGAAGGCTAAGCGTCGTCGTCTTTAGCGGGCAATTTTCAATTTATCTAACGTTACGATAAATGACATAACTAATATTTAATTAGAGCTAAGCACTAGGTATTACAGGGTTGAAGCTTTACTTCTTTATTATGTTTTCGTTTTTTTGTTTATTATAAATACATACTTTAGTAAGTACTGAGGTTCGAACGTGTGCATGTGAACTACGAATACGTCATAATAAGCGTCTTATCAGAAACCTTAAATCGTCTTAATATCCATGATACAGTAAGATAAAATTTTAAAACATGTCTTAATTTTAGATATGTTGTGCAGAAACGTCACAGTCGTTATATGACTATGCACAAACGATGCATCTGCAGTAATTACGTAAGCGTCTGATGGAATGAATTTCATTCAATACCTACCTGTAGAGTGCCACGTATCAATTCAACTGGATTACGTATACCCTGGGGTACTGCTAGACAAGATCCTGTACTGAACCCTCGTTTTATCAAAAGGCACTGAGAATAAAAATGCAAGTGATTGATAGAAGACAGCGACATGGTTTGAACTGCCAATACAGATCTCTGCGTTGCTATAGCAGTCATAAACAATAGGTACGCAGGTTTCGCGCCATCGCCGGTTCGAAGCTCGACACTGGCGGATCTTAAGAAACTTCAGTCGAACCACGAGCTGCGTTCTTGGGCACATCGTCTTACCATCAGCATTCTCGTAGTAACGAAAACGAGCGCATTTCTTTCAGGTGGCATGAGCGTCAATCAAATGGACAACTATAAATAATTAAGAATAATTCACTCGGGTGGACGCCTGGGGAAGCAGAGAAACACGAGTCTTAGAAAAAGTTCAGTTCAGACTGTGTGAAAGATCGCCATTTTGAGCAACCCCTGTGGAAGAAAAATTTAACAGTGGAAGTCCGAGCTGAATTAGAGCGGTATAGTTAAAAAACATACACTTCCGCGCTGAGCGAGAGTAATCATAACTTCGTGGTATGACAAAGTTACATATAGGGTAATTGAGAAACCAGTTAAGAAGAAAGCAGATTTTACTGTCATCGATGCTTAGCTATAGGAACCGTCTATGTTTAATGTATGCATGTCCGTTAATTTTCCCTATCGAGCTTCAACTCGATAGAACTCGGACCGCCTCAGTAATTAAGCAGTGCTTCTTGCCCGTAGTAAATAGCTGATTAGCTCTCCAACTATTGCTTACAAATTATTTTTTTAACTAATTAGGTTTTGTCACCCTAATTATATTGATCCTGAAGATTCCCATACGTTTTCTTAGGAGATATACTTTAGCTGACCTCGGATTCGACAGCACTTCAAAAAAAATACGAAGCTTTTTGAAGTGAGTAACTGAACTTCGCAACGGATACATACTGCCTAGGATAACGTAGTGCGTAAAAGATACTAAAGAACGTTTTAAATACGTAGCCTTATTTTGCGTAAAAGAAAAAACTTCTATTTTCAGAAAATGTATAGGGGATATGCTCATTTAAAAAATAATATGATATATTTGCTTAAGTTCGCATGAGATTAAAAGTATTTAATAATGTCTCTATGGTCGTTGTAGTTATTTCGATATCCAAACACCTAGTGACGATGATTTTTTTTAGTTACACACACAGTAATTTCATAAACATTACTATAATAATTATTATTACCATTATAACATTGCATTCGACTCAGGAGTGTCCACGAATTATATGTAAATTAGAGTGAAAAATTTAATCGTCACACGATCACTGGCAGGATAGTAACAGGTGGGCCACTCTGGATAAGGACGTCCCTACCCATTATTATCAGTGGGTAGTTGATGGCCAGCTCGTAGTGGCTCTGTAGCAATGAATTTCGTAAAAATTTCAGCCAAAAACTGCTAGCTTTTTAACATAACGGACAGGTAAGTGTGCACCGCATTGTGCATGCTTGCTCATACCGCGCTGTGCAATAACAGCGTCATTAATGGCGGCCGATGTAACAGAGTTATGATAATGGTATCACATTTAGCCGGAAAGGTAAAGCAAACAAGGCGCTGGCGTGCGGAAGTCAACAATCGGTTACGGTCAAGACTCAAAAAAGGATCTGACAAAAGGTCAAAAACGGGTCCCGCTGGCCAGAAAGAGTCAATAGCAGACACTCTATTGGCATATGGCCAGATCTGCCAGTTGCCGCACCTCTGAACTTTTGTTGTGGCGATATTGAGCTAAACAAAGTTACACTTTGTTCAAGTTGCTGTTGCTGATGAAATGCAAAAAACTTGCTTCATCCTTCGGCTGCTATAAAATACCTATAAGTTGTCGTTTTTTTGACACATCTCAACGGCGGGAGTTTCGTCCGGGCGCTTCTTTGCCAACAGAATGCTCCCTGCTGCTCGATTGTTATCGTCGAGTCCGTTTAGTTCGGTAGCTTCTGAACTAACCGAAAATATTTTGTCAGCTTATGCAATAAAACCATGCGAAAACATCTACTTTAGTTCAAAATGAAAGCGTTCTCAGTGATAAACCGGATCGGCAATAGGAACTTTGCGGTAGACCGTACATCCGTTCAGAGAGCATACAAGATCGATTTGTCAAAGTCGATGGAATTGAATTGTACGCTCGTTCGGAGCCGGCATTGAAAAATAAAAAGGACGCCTTGACGCCATAACCATTCCAAATAGTATACGGCTTTAGATAACGCCGCCACCTCTCCAGCTTAGTTGTAAAATCAATACAATTGATGATGATAATTGTTCATCTATGTAGCATCAAAAACTCAGTAAAAGTGCCATGCATTTCACTTTTGCCAACTTGGATAACTTGAGTGATTCTTTCCGAAAACTAAGCATCTAAACCATCTTATTAACAAAGGGCTAACTTTCAAGTAGTAAAAGCCATAGTCTGTTGATTGTGCTGCCCAGCTGTCGTCTAGCAGCAAAACCCCTTCAAAAACCTCACATACCCGTTTCGGCTGACTTTGCAACTTGTTAACATTATGAAGCATTTCAGACTTGAGTAACGGTATCCTTAAACTTACCTAATAAGCGTGAAGCATGGTTCCGATTGGGTCAGAACAGAGACAAAATAGTGGGTTTTGTTGAACCCGGTGTTGTACGATTCGCGTGCAGCGATATGCGAACTTTTTTGAAGAAACTTTATGCTGGAGTTGGTCCGATACATGGGCCTATCAGAACACAAGTACTTTCAAATTACTGTTAATGAGCTGAGCTAACGGAGGATCCAGTAATAACACTGCACTGAGCTTCACACAGGTCCAAATAGACGATAGCAAATCCACGGATGTGGCCTCTCGCTTTAAATGAATTAACCCGGGCACGTTGGGTCCTTTCTGTCAGCTGGACTCTGTTTTTATCGGTCGTATCCAAAGTGAAGATCCGTGAGATAAATGCTTCGCTCTTTGAGAGACTTCATACGCTTTCACAGATCACTCACAAGTCTTCCTTATCACTACAGGCCCTCATTATCACTTAGTTCACATCACGTCCATGCTATGGATGACAATGCGTACGAGTACCTAACTGCAAGTTTCGTTTCGCACGATGCATAATGTAGCCAACAGTCTATTCAGCGCGTACTATAAACGATCCGATCGTAATTTTATACTGTTTCGTTATATTGTACTCACATCTGTATCATTCGTGTTCCCACTATATGGGGAAAGTTTCGGGCTTCAGTGGGGTGTTTTGGCTCAAGGAACAGTATTTGTTCCCTTTTTTGTCCCTATGGTGTGAAGCCGTCAGCAAATTCAGCGCGGTTCCGCGACTACTGACAGCATGCCTTCCCCTGCGGCCGGGTGCTCCTCGGCGACGCCGGGCATGCCGCGCTTCCCAGCGTTTAAACCGCGGGAAAGGGCTCGCACACAGCTCTACAGCGTCGTCGCTGAAGTCGCGTCTGCTTCCATGATTGGACGACTGCCGGCTGCCTGGTAGTGATGACTCCGCATCAGAACTTCAGCCTCAATCGTATCAACCGCAGAGCTGCTCTATGTTAGGCCCAAGCCCAACAGACAGATGAAATCTGACAAAAAACGCTTAAGTCTCTTTGGTCCAATACACCACCCTTCCACCCTCAAATTGGCTGGCAGCGGGTGGCAGAGTGGGAACGAAATTTTACTATGACTACGAAGTGAATTAGTAAGCTTCTGCTTGTTCTTACGTATTTCACTGTCAGCGAATATTGATGACTTGAAACACTTTCTCGGATCGAGCTTGGCAATTTGAGATAATATGCTGGACGGGAGAATGCTGAAAGTTGTTGATACGATAGATGATAAAACAAGTTTCTCACATAGTCTTAACTTGAATGCAATGATACTGAATACTGAATGATCATTTTTGCCTCATTATCTATCGTAGACGCAATGCAGTCGACAACTGAAACTATCACCATAATGCCTCGATCGAGATGTCTCGGAAGAGCTATCTAACTTTATATATACAATGGTTATTAGAGAATATCTTCTGCTACACACAACGTTCTCCATACAGCCGACATTTATAGGCCATCCGAACGACTAACAAGTCACAATGAAATATTACAGCCGATTGAAAAAAATAATCATATAATTACACAGAATAGTAATAGCCTCAGTTGACCTAAATAGTGAATCGGTTGCAGTGTTAAAGTCTGTTAAGTGGCCAGGCATGGCTAAGTTGAGTATGCCAGAAAAGTTCGCGGGGCTAATTTCTACGAAGTGTGATGCCCTGTGAGCTTGACTGAAGTACAACCATTTCGGCTATTTAAGAACAGCGTTACACAATACTACATTTTATAATGAATCTGTATTACGTTCAATATCTACTTCTAAGTGACAATACCACAGTTTTAACCAAGTGTAGGGGCAGGCCTATGCCCCTACACTTTGATTAAATTCATTTAATCACCGGCGATAATTAGAGATCTGTCTCTGCCAGTTACATTCGTATTCATATGCAGATTAATTAGCCCCATTTCGAAGAGTCCAAGAAAGCCAAATTCAATAAAAATTCATTGTAAATCAACTATATATGCGTGTCTAAAATTTGAATTAGTCAAGCGCCTTTTGATGTAACGCCATTATGTCACGGCGTATAGGGATCAAGCACTATTCAGCGCTACAATGCCTCCAATGCAGATGAAATAGGGAAAAAGACACGGCACAAAGCTTTCGCGTGACCACCAGCTGAACCGTTTGACGTTCGACGCCCAAAACCGACGATTCCGGTTTTTTCTTTAGGTGAAGACCGGCGCGGTCTCACCAACTGCTCTGCACCACCGTGTCGTCTGTTGCAATGTGCTTGCTAGGGCCCACCACGTAATTCGGTTGCCCTTCAGTTTGGGGTGTCCGTTATATGTGCAATGACTCTTTTGTTCCTCACATTAGAAAAAAAAAGAGGACATTCGCAAGAGCCGCTTGTGAACGCAACCCAATGCCCCCATAACGATCAGCTATCGAGATAGATGTCCAACTGTTGCCACTTAATGGATACACACGCACATATCAATACTCCATATATATATATATATATATATAGATATATACATGCACAAGAGAGCCAGGTATCGCCATTTGCACAGAACAGCCTCAGACTAAGCTTAATAAAATTGTAAGTTTCATCGGTATAACGGTGTTTGCTGCTTTCCATCCGTCATTTAGAGCCGCGCGACCGGAATTGAATTCAGGCGGCCGATGACACACAAACGTTCAATACAAAACTTCCACAAACGAATTAATTCGATTTTTTACGGTAAAACATGAAATTTTTTCACGAAACGTTGCAAATTTCCACCACTGCTATCAACAATAACTGGAAGGTGCAGCGTTTGATACTTGCTGCTCGCCAAACGAACAACGTTAATGGTGCCGTTGGTGCTGCTAATTTAGTCTTCAACTCAGGCTCGTTTACCCAGCTTTCAAATCTCGCGGGACACCAAAACTTTAGCCAGATCCCGCATATCAGTGCCTGCTATTCCATCTAGTTCGCTCCTTCGTGGAATCTAATGGAGGAGAAGTACATACGTACAGAGATATTCGTTAATGTTTTTCGTTTATAAAGTAGGAACAGCCCAGCGTAAAAACCCAGCGAGGCATGGGGATTAATGACGATCTCTAGATTCACTCAAGTGACTTGAATCATGTCTCTTTGGCGCTTCCGTAGCAGATCGAACAATAAACTTAAAGCAGAAGTGTTATATAACTTTACTGTCAACAACAGAATTTAGCTAGACAATAATAGTTAACATTGTTCCTTTACAAGTCGTGAGCGCTCGTCTCAAAAGATTTGAAACACAATTGGAAAACGTATTGTTTTCGCAGCAAACTCCTACGTGTATGAAAGCAGAAGAGTGATACGTCGACGATTTGCTCTCCAATGAATACTGTTAGTTGAATTTCAATAGAAACTTTGCAAATGTTAACTAAACAATCGTGTACATATAGGTTTACATATAGGAGCAACTAGAAGTTGAAAACAAAGTTAATCAATAGCGACGGATTAAAAAGATAACCATTGCCTGTAACTGCGTCGAAAATAACCGTCTGCGCATAATATAAAATCATTGATAAATATATTATTGAATTAGGCACTTCATTTCTTCATTAATAGCGACTGATTTCTAATACATGCAGAAAAAATGCCTTTTCTGCCCTACTATTTAGATATGGATATGTAGATGTTTATTAACAGAAAAAAAAAACACGTTGAAACCATATATATATATATATATATATCTATTCTTATTTTAACGTTCTGTCTAATGGAAATCCAACAAAGCTGTCATTGACAGATGTTGTTACAGGTAAAATAATGGTACGAGATCCATTTGCAATATGAACAAATATTTAGTTCAATTTTTATTAACCACACGTTTGCTCTCCATTTTAATTCCATAAATTAAGCCTGTTTTTTCTCAGTGGTCAGTGCGTGGCGACATGGAGAAAGATAGCTCCGGCGCAATGATGAACCATTGCGTATGGCATGTAACCTAAATTTTTCTACGATTTATGCTCCTACAAAGTAGCTTGACCTGGCAAGTCAGGGCCGACATAAATATAGAACTTGGCTTCTTGTCGGCCCTGAAAATCGGTAACATGTCTCCATGACTTATCTGCTATGAGTTATCCTATGTGTAATCAGAAGTGCGTTCATTCTCTACATTATGACGGTTAACATGCGTAAAAAGGACAAGCTCTACAGGTAGCTTATTGTCCTTATCTCCATCTCAATGTTTTGCGAATTATATTATTAATTCTGCTAGGGTGGAGAGCTCTTGCGATGGAGTCATATAAATTTCTCGTTGTTGTCTTCGCTTGCGCATGCAGAAGAATTACTGCTATGGGACGGGACGCTTCAGCCTAATGCTTAGCCTGTGTAATACATGCGCCCCAATACAAGACAGAAGATCAAGTGTAACAAGTGTATAGTATGGACCAAGCAGATGATCGGCAGATGATTGTTTTGCTCAAAGAAAAAATGCATTGGCAACGTGCAAACTCGTAGCGTACGTGTGCATCTATTTATTTCTCATAGAAGGAGAAAGTAAAAATTAATTAACTCTCCTGGTCCCTACACTGTTTTTTTTTAGTCGCATTCAGGATATCTAAAGCCAGTTTGGCATATCGCTTCGTTTCCTGAGATGGTGTCCTTCGCCGTATACGTGAGCGGTAACAATTAGCCCCCAGAGGGTCATACATAGCAAATAGCATATCCCCCTCTCCTTCTTTGACTACCGCCCCCGACTAAACTTCTAGCTGAAACAATGCCTTGGTGCATACGGCTAGACGCTTAACATGTGCACCATTTAGACTTTTGTGGTACCTCTTATTACATCGGATCTCTCAACTGGCAACACCCGCTCGTCTGTTGACGGCTGAAGGAAAAGTATCCTTAGCGCTGAAGTGCAGTTGTGCGCGAAAACTCCCTGCCAATCAGCTTTTACTCAGTCCTTCCTAAAAACGAGACGACTGATCTCAAAGTTAGCAAAAGTACCAATCTTATCGCTAGAAGCCTTTCAATAGACAGAAAAAGAAGGCCAATAAGTGGAAATACTTATGAGCCATATATATACAAGTTATACGGCCGAAAAAGCTGCTAATAAAGTGCGTACACTGTAGCAGCTTTTCCAATTGTAACTATATTTGTATGG
>NW_019214072.1:500889-526720 GCF_002532875.2 Varroa jacobsoni | reverse complement strand
ATTATATTTCTAGGGACTGCAAAAGTTAGTATTGTAATCTGATTGAGCCTCGAGCTATAAACTCTGCTATAAACTGCTATAAACTCTTACCATCCAATCGGACTACCCAGTTGCCCCGTTATTCTTTTGCCGTGCAGATATCCTTCTGTGTATTGTCGCAGTTCCTACTTGCGCGACAAGGCACACAATCGTCTTATTAGGTATTTCTTTACGTACAGATCTATCAGCCGTCAACTTATTTTGTTCTTTCCATATAGATGCTGCAATTTTGTACCTCGCATAGCTTAGAGCATCTGCCTATATACCTCGTCAAAATCAATCCATCAAAAACAAGCTTTTATATCAATTTTGTCAATAAATACTCTCTAAGTGATTACTAATAAATTCCGTTCCAATACTAGATTCGTACTTGTTTGTAATATAATCACCGAAAGTGATACACACCAAAGGGAATGATTCGTTCCTTTAACGAAAGCCAGCTACGATCCCTTCTAATGCACTCTACAATGTGCACACATTTCCCGCCGTTACCTCACGCACATTGATTTCGTTTCCAGTGAACATTAGGTTACGAAGCCGTTTTCACGATTCGCGAACTTAGTCTCGGCCATCGCCTTCAGGGACAGTCCGCGTGGTAGACCAAGTTTGTGTTGCTTAATCAACAACGCCACGAATTACTCGTCCACGAACTATTTGAGTCCGAGAGCGGCACACCCTTCTCTTCCAAATACAACATATCGTTTTCTAGTTTTTCTAACAAATATTCATCCTATTATTGTGACTGATACGTTCTCTCGTAGTTTCGCAACACAGCTAGTCACTTTTATGCAAGGCGTGCCTTCATCGTTTCATATCCAGTTCACACCTAGAACTCCCTTAATTCTTGGGGTGACTATCTGAAGTGCGCTCTCGGACATGAAATCACCGGTTTATAAGCATCAGTGCGTTGTGAAAGCAGGAGGAAACGTATATATAATAGTAGATTACAAGGCATTGAATAGTGTACAGAAAGGACACTAGGTTGTATTTACAAGAAGGAGCTATCGAATTCAACTTGGCTTCGTAAGGATAATTTGTGACATTCTCAATTAAAAAACACAGATCACGATCGAATAATGTGAACAAAGCAGAGACACAATTGTGAACGCATAATGTACCTACGTATTATACTACCTATCGGCAATGTGGCAAGAGTTTTCGAAATTATACCATTCCTCTTGGTTTGCACCACGTATAATTGAATCGAACGCGAACCCGTTGCCCGTGTCGTTTATAATTGTTATGTTTTGTTGGCTATTGATGTCTGCTGGCGTCTAAACGGAAGGCGATACTTTGCTTGACAACTAGTGTAGTTCTTTACCACTGTACTAGAATTTTTCTATACGACATGTACGCAGCTTCGTTAGGACAGCAAGCATGATTATTTCAGTGATCGAACAACAATCTAGCCATGGATCGATATGGCCTTGTACTTCCCTGTAGGGCATAGCAGTTTGCCTTTACTTTGAGGGTCAAATAGAGCTAAACATAAACGGTGAACTCCTTTCTGTAAACGACAGTTTCTGAGCATGACCAATATGAAGTGAGTATTATCGCAATTTGCAAATGCGTGTTTCGGGACCCTGGGAGTGTAGGTGCCAGTTCTCGTATGGCCGATAATAATCTAGTTAATCTAGTTAAGTGAAATCATTTCAGGTTATTTAGAAGTAATATTTACGGCCAAAGAGTACTCCCAAATCCGATATGTATGCGGCGTCACGGTTCATTAGGTTTAAATCAACTTCCCAACTGCTTGCTGCTTCAATACATGATAAACAAGGCTTAACAGTTGTTTCGATGTATTTATCGATACCAGGTTAATATAAGTAAAAGTAGACTGGCTTAAAAGAATGTTTTATGTAGAATATTGAGGTTAATCATTGCTTCAGACGAATCTTTACGGTGGGAGGAACCTTAAGATTGCTTTCGCGTTGATTCCAAGCATCCGTCACAGTGGTCTGCTACCGCAATCTTGAATACCTTTAAGGCCCCTGCTCATCATAGCCGCGGATTTAGTCTACCGTTTCATCGCTTTCTCTTCTTGCTTGCTCTTAACTTTCTAACCCTCTATATACTTTCCATAAAGCTTAACACGGCATCCCATTCCTCTTCGTTTCTTAGCGTCGTCACTATAATGTTGTCAGTTATAATTTTAGCCAGGTGTATGCAGCTATATCGTTCTTAGCAAGATCGCACAGCAAAAACATTTCGGCGAGTCTGCCTTTCTGATCCTTTACAAGTACTCTTGGAAAGAGCCGTGCCTGCGGGATGCCTGCGTGAAGCAGTAGGTACCTTCTTCGTGTTTCCTTTCTGGCCAGTTTCTAATATTTTTGATGAGCCTCCTTGTCAGTGACCTCCAGCCGTCTCGCACTATCGCTAGCGCCTTCCACGGCAGCAAAAACAATTCTGACCATATTTTAGCTTTGAGCAACTTTTCGAAATAGAGCCAAAAGGTGTCAGTTCTCGATATCTTATGTCGTTAACGGTTTGTCCTTATATATTCCTATCGTCTTTAGTTAAGTCCTGAATTATAATAGGTGTAGATTTTACAACGTCACTGGAAGAACTAAAATATAGTCGATTAGTAGCCTATTAACTTCATTACTTATATTCACTGTCACTGCATCTTCCATGTTGTTTGTTTTGAGTAAGTTTTTAGGGAAATCAGAATCTGTTTTTATACAGTTCTGATTTCAGTGCATGCGCAAGTAGAAGAGTATGCCATGTCTGCAGGCGAAGCAGTATGAGCTGAGGAATGGCTTATGATCTGTAAAAAAAAAAAATGCAAGTTTCCGTCTGAAACTTTGTGATCGTAAAGATGATTCTCAGTGTTTCTCACTCGATCTGGTAATATCGTCGTCGGACATAATTAAGTGACTTGTACACATGAACAGAAACTCGTTCAGATTTGTCTGAAAAGTTATCTAGGATAGCTTTCAGACCTTACTCACTTGTATCTATAACCAATAATCGATAAAGTAGGATTGCGGTAGCTAAGTAATAAATCTGATATTAACGTGTTTCATTTTGTAAAATTACTCTCCCGCTAATAGGTGCAAACGAAACAAGTTTCTTAGCAGTTCACTAAAAAGTGCTCATATTTTGTGTACTCTTGGAGTAAAAGGCAAGGAAACACTCTGACCGTCTTAACATCCTTTGAACGTTGCATTTTAACAATTGTAGATATTCTATCGGGATTGTCCTACTTCATTAATAACAAAATTTAGATATGGGATTTGTTTGTTCGAAAACAAACATTTAGTAAATCCGAAATCAGCGATATGAAAGACAGCTAGAGCAATTGTGCTGTTCAACTGTCTTTCCACAATATATATATATATATATATATATGCAGCTGCTTCCTTTATACTCGTTAACCTGAGATCCACAAGTTGTTGAAAAATGACAGGAGTACATTTTATGATAAAGAGTCGAATAATATACTCAGACAATTCTTTCTGAGCATTTATAGTACCAAGGAACGGTCACCGTCCATACTAGTCTTTAAGTACGCTTTTGAAAGGTCGATTAAAATATTTTCCATCGTTTAATTTTTATCGAAATCTTTCCTTTTGGTGGCGATGGATAGCGATGATTATGTAAAGCGCCGACTAAAAAAAATGAGTGCCATAATATGCATTTCTCTGTTTTTTAGTAATCTTGACGGAAGCCGCTAAACTTGCATGATATACAAGTAACTACCAGCGTGAATGACCAGCTCGTGCTTCTTTAAAAACAGGGGACACTGCCTCTTAGCTTTAAGTTGGTCTTCGTTCAAAGTCCAGATCTAAGAATCACTAGGAGATCATGCCGTAATTTTGGATCACCTGTGTAACATATTATAGACTTTAATAAAAGTCTAAATAAATATAAAGTCTATGTATATCCGATCTATTCATAAAATGTTTACAGGTTTACACATAAAATTTACTTTTGCATGATACTCCTTTCAATTCAAAGGTCCAGCTGAACCTTCCATGACAGATTATGACTGTTCCATTTGATGATGGTTAGTGAATGATTGAATGAAGGTTAGTGGGGTTTATTTTGGACGAGGCACTTTTATAGTAGTTCACTTTTAATGTTCAGACCCGATCTGGTGTCCATATCTCAACTTAGCCTAGCATTTACTTTTAATGTCACATATACGTGATTTTGACTATTAATTCCGTTCATGATAGCTGCTATGATCAAACTGGCACGTTTGGGTTATGTCCTCGACATACATCCGTGTTGATTTTTCTGAGCGAGCTGAAGGACTGAAAAAGCTATTATTTCTGTCTTGAAAGGACTAATTACTTCGCTTCTCGAATTGCGCTGCACTCTCTGAAAACGTAATTCATAATACTTTAAACGGTCTCTATTTTCTAAGCTTATTTTCCATTATAAAGCTGAGGATCTCAATCGAAACGTTTTATACGATTTGAAGGTACACACTTTTTTTTGCATAGTAGAAGGTTGATCTTTAAGAGCCAGCAAATAGCAGCGTTACACGAAACAAGTACACGAGACCTGTGGCGTGCTTAAAGTAGGCTGGCTTTATACAGTCGGGCTAGCGTAATCGATTCACTGTGAAATAACGGTGGTCCATACGGTGCACAAGGTGCAATTTCGAAGTTATAAAAAAGCAATAATATTTTCCACGATAATTTAACGGATCCTCAACCCTTGCAATCACTAGGGGATCTTTTCGCGTCTTTTGAGCATTGTACACGCCAAATACTCGTTCACTTGGTACTAACTCTATACGAATGTAAGTTAAGACATTGAAACATTGAAGTATCATGCCTTCGAACCTAAGAGAATTTGTGGCGAGTGAAGGAGCTCCGCGGCCAAATTTCACTGGTCTAGTCTTTTACATATTCTCTTGGGAGTTGCCAATGCTTGCTAGATAGTGAATAAGATGAAATTTCAGCATACAGAAGAGGGCATATTAACGAGTGTCGCACTGATCTCGTTCGGTAAGTTTCTGACGACATCTTTGAATCGTCCGAAATGATTTTATTTATTTAGAAAATGTCTTTAAGCAGTTCTAGGAGTTTTGGGGTAGCTTAAAAGGCGTCGCATTCTGAGATATATAGATATAGATTAAAAATCAATGAATACTGTTTTCAAGTGTTAGCGCGCACTGCTGAAGGTGCGCTAGGTACGCCAGAAGAATTCGGTTAGCATGATAAGTGCCTAGAAGCCGTGATGCTTTTCTAAAATGGCATCCATGAGTTCAATGTAGTGCAGGAAGAATTTCGTCTCGCACGGAATTAAGAAGAAGGTCTGCTGTAAAGTACATAATGAGTGGGCGCCTAGAGTTTTATTTGACTGGAGTCCATCGATCGCGGCCAGTACCTCCTGTATTTCAGAGTGAAGACTGATTCTAATGTGATCCTAACAAGGAACGAAGAGCTGCTGTTTTCCCTTTAAGGGGCAGAGCTGACTCGAATTCTTCGGATTCAAAATCAATTCCGATCAGTTTGTCATCATGGTGATAACCTCTTCACGCAAACGATGTTGATTTTATATTAGTACAACACAACGTATCTAAACTATGCTATATGGATTCACTGATTATGTTAAATTCGTCATTTTACGCTAAAAAAGGTGAGACTTGCTCGAAGTGGAATCTGTGGACTTATCGTTAGGCAACCAATTTTTAACTGAGTACAAATGTATGAGCTTTCTATATTCGGGATGGAAAACTTGATTGTATTTATAGTACTTGCGAATCTCAGCTTATTCTTTCTGCTATTTTTTTCTGGTGTTTTTCTATATATTTGAATTGACCTATGGCAACAATTGCTTTCTAGCACTATTTCTTATTTGATCTTTATATATCATATATTTATATATCTTTATTAGCTTATTTATTTCTTTGAATGATTTTGGGCCTAGTTGGCTTCTTCGTATCCAATGGATTATTAGCCATGACCCGCAGAGCACAAGTTTGGAGACTGAATACTCCAGGTCTTAGCATTATCAAGTGAATATACTCAAATGGCAAAACGGGACATTTGCCTTATACCTTAGTATTATTAATGAAAAAGCATTTCTGAGCTATTGTGAGGGCTATAAAATTACATGCTAGTACTAAACACGTCTTTGCGTCGTGTTGACGACCTTCGTGACGCCTTTGGAGTAGCAAACCAATGCGAAAATTGACTAAAATATAGTTGTAACTTGCAAAGTTAGGATTCCTCATCTAATGCTTTGGTTACCGTGTTGAACGTTACTGAGTACGAATACTTAATAATTGCTGCTAGCTCAGATCGAACGTACATCGAAACACCTATTTAGACTTTGAATATTGCGACAATATAGAATCTCCCCATACTATATTGCCACAGTAAACCTTATTAAAGCACTTATTTGCTGGGTTTTTGATCATTAAACATTTTTGATATTTGAGGTTGCTTAATAATTTTCGAATAAAAAAATTTAGGAGCTCGGCTGTAATAGTTTCGTAGATACATTTTAGGAGTGGTATAATCATTATAAATGCGATTGTTATGCTTAATCACAATAATTTTAGCCCCTAAAATTTGCTTTTTGGTGCAACGAATGCATACATTCGCCATGTCTGGTGCTGCTATGTGACTAGGTATGCTTTTGCTTTTTTCTTCTGCCGTACTGAACCATTTAAAATATTTAAAGAAACCCATCTTATGGAATAATTAATGTATGATTTTACATTGTAGCAATCATTAGACCATCGCTTACACGGCATACTAAAAACTAGATAAAATGTTTATGCGCATTACATTTCTATTCGGATTTTACGGTGCGTATATATGTGTAAATCTTGCAGCTTACTAATAACGTATTGTTGGAATAATGCTTAGATTTCAACTAAGTCTTATTGAAACGTACACAAAAATTACCACCCCATTATTTCAATATCAGGGACAAGAAACCGCAAATACGTTTATGCATCATTATCTCAGGGCGATAGCGTTCGACATACCTATAGACAAAAAATATATGCAATGATATGCATATGTTTCATGTTTTTAGAAGCACCGTCTTCTTTACGTTCATATGTAACCGATGCTATCAAAGATCTCGCGGTTGGTTTCGCATTTACCTGCATTTCGTTGTGTCCGCCAACAAACAGAAAGCTACGCAGTTCTGATGTCCTAATTAGACATCTCCTTTGCCCTCTTAATTTTGTAAATTCCATTAAGAAGGAAATACGATACAACAATAGGTACACTACGACTCTCGGAACTAGATGCTGTCACGCTTAATTAATCATCGCTACCTTAGCATTGAGCACTAAAGTTCGATTAAATTGCAGATGGAATCTCTATACCCTCGAAGGTCGTACTCAAGGAGAAACGAAAAAACAAACCGCATTGCCGTGTTACTTCAACTTAAAAACACTTGAAACCAATCTACTCTTATTTCAGATAGCACAATGTTCAAGTGCAATATTAGTAGATAAACTATTCATCAGACGCTATTCATATATGTGTTCCGCATATTGCTATATGAGCTCCCTTAAGTTTCGAGGCTTTATTTGCTTGAAAGTTTCCCAACTTAGTTTCCTCACTTCAAAAGCTTTCCGCCGCACTGTCCGCACCGCGCACAAGAGGCAATCCTACAGGCACGAAGCGGGGCCTCCCATGAAGTTAGTGAATATACACATGCCATTGCTCATACGTCAGTTATTTTTACACGATAGGTAGGTTCCTGATAGACTCCCAAACCGACACTTCAATTTATTTGGTTAGATCTCAGCAGAGGGTACTTTACTATGACCTCCTGAAATACAGACTGTAACCAGACTTGGTATGCCAGAGCTGTGTCTCGGGGCCATTGTCGAAATTGTATTTTACTTATATGTTTCTTGTCCGATTTCTATTTAGCCATGTTGCTCACGTATCACATTGTTGGAGAGAGGTTGTATCAAAAATTCTGCGGGAACCTACAAAATAAATATCAGCATTGTATCCGAACCTAAATGAAATATTGTACAACGAAAGTAGCCTTAGTACTGCAATCTAGATTCATATGCCACCGTAATTAATTAAAAAAATATACTTACAGATAGTGACAATGGACAGAAGACATTAAATGAGTTATTTTCAAAGAACTGCTTCATGTCGGGGTTGTATATCCATCCAAACACATATTATGGTATATACGATCCAAATGATTGTTGGACATGATACTCACAAGAATGTTATCATAGGCGGCCCTTGCCGTTTGCTGGGCAAACGTCCGAAATACACTAGGCCGCAAAGGCCAGTCCTTGGTCATACTTGCGTTCCAATATCCGGTCAGCCATCTAAAAGAATTAGCAGCAAAGGGAAAAGCGTTTAGAACATGTCGAATCACTTCTCTGTAATCTTTAATGAGTAATGCATAACGCGAATGAAACGAGCTGCGACCGATACAAATCAACATTAAGCATGATGGTCTAATTAATTGACAAACAACTGTACCACTGGTCGGCTCCGCTATCGGTAAATTTACGAAAATACAAGCAACTACAATGAGGTAAGTAGAACGCAAAGGAAAGTACTGGTGGAATTTATAATATAGAATATATGTAGAAATGAGAGAAACAGGGATCTTTCCATTTCAACAGCTGGATTGGGCCATTCTTAGCACATTAACAATGTATAAGGCGACTGGTGGCAACTAGCAAGTACAATCACTGAAAAGGTATATTAAATGAGTTGAACAACAACGTCTGGGGTAACGCATATGAGATCGTCAACCTGGCCGCAGTGACCATGGAGAGGAACAGTGGGGAACTACAGATGACTATTCATGGTACATGCGATATAAACTAGCGCTCGAGAACGTAAAGCTAAATATTCTAAGCGGCAGAAAGAAGGTCGGTGTGGTCAACATTAAATTGCATGACTACAATATTGAATCAAACAAATAAAATAATTCGGAATGGTGATCGATTGTGTGATGAATGAGGTCGTGTCCATTATGCTATGGATGAGGCTATTAAAGCTATCAGTAACCTATCAGTAACCTAAGAAAACGACTTCGTCGAAAAAAAAGAAAACAAAAAGAACGTGAGCCGATTTAAAAAGAGCCCACGGAAAATTTTAACATCTGCAGAAGCATTGGTCGCTGTATGGGGTCCCCATCTGTAAGAAAGCCCTTACGAGGAAAAAGAACGTCGAATTAGAATACAGACAAATCGCCATAAGGTTAAGTAGAGCTTTCTCATCCATTATCTCTTACGATGCTGTCACAGTGGCAAGGAGACGAGTGTGTTTTAACTGCTAAACTAAGGAGAAAATTAGAAAAAAAAGATTTTAACGGAAAAATAAGTCAATCGGATGTCAGAAAAATAACGTTAGGGAAACGGCAGAAAAGGTGGCAGTCGTCACAGGCGAGTACAACAGTAATCATAAGGGAACGTACCAAGGATCGGTAAGTTATACATGAGAAAGCATGGACAGCTTATATTCTATTTCATATGGATGCTTAATGGTCAATATTTTTGACAGCCACCAGACCAGAGTAAGCAAAGCTGAAACCGATAGCTGCATCCACTGTGATCTGGGCAATACAAACGATTTAAAAGACATATTTCGGCAATGTTGTGGGGGGTGAGAGAACTGGACTCGAGATAGGACTGGGGTGTTCACTAGTTATGAAAAGTGGACTTAAAAAATGTTCGATTCAAAGGAGAGCTGGCATGATATAAGTACGTATGTTGGATGTATCTTTAAAGGAAAAAAGCTTGAATGTTTGGCTCAGATTGTATCTGAATGAATCCTCTCGTTCCTCTCTGGTTTGTTTTCCCCCCTCTCTCTCCTCTCTCTCTCTCTCTCTCTATTGATAAGCTGTCCCGGACGATGCTTGACTAGCTGTGGTTCTTCTAGCTTTTAAGCAGCTGTACTCTCTTTCTCGTTGTTTATGATCAAATCTGGGGGAAGCAGTTCTAGACTTCAGAAATAGTTTTGTCGTTACTACCTGGCTGGATTATGCGAGATATGCGTATAGTATTTCCCTAATTAACTAAGAATCTGTAATCTTATTAATTAAAACATTATCGGGTGCATGGCGATAAAATAATAAAGCTGATAATAGTTTGAGTTGCTAAAAAAGAAATGTTGAAGACCCCGAGATTAGGCTTGTTGAGATAGGTGTCTTTAGGCGTTAAAATTTTACATCCAGAATTGCTCTTAGGCATTACATCAAACATTTTTAACTCACAGATATCTATCCATGGATATATAGATTCATTTTTCTTGAACCTTTAAAACCTTTTGTGCAGGAAGCTATTATTCAGCTATTTGTAGACGTTCATAGTATTTCGTAGTTTAGCAGGAATGTCAAAAAAAGCTTCGAGAGATTTTAGCTCAAATTAGTCAGAGACAAATGAAGTGACAGCTCTTATTCTGTACTGTCTGCCCCCGTTATTTATTTGTTGCTGTTTTTATATATTATTTTACTTACATATTACTGTGTAGAACATGGCATTGTCTAATAGTTTTTTTTATTCCATTTTATATTTTTCTAGGGAGCCGATTGCGATATTAGCCTTGAGGTAAAAGTTCTAAGGAAGAAAAGGCAGGAGGTTACTGATATATTTCTAGACTGTGGAGTCCAGCTAAAACGGCGAACATTTCTCTCCATTCGCTTGAATACCAACTTACCAGTTTGCAGGCTTCTATACAGCATCTACTGTTAACATCTACTAAGGACAAATGATCGAAAATACATTTTTGTATCTCTCTTCCCACAATTCAGTTTTACAAGATAACGCAAAGTCCTTATTCTACCCGCTCTGAAAATACGTAAAATATCTTATGATCCTAAATTACAAAATTACACCTAGTGTAAGTTCAAAGGCTGCATATACGAATACGTTTCAGGCGCTGGACATACAATACATAACGTGCATTAATTTTTGACGTTTGTATAAAAACACATATTTACAAGATTTATTTATAGTATAGCACAAGACCGATGATGATCGTTCATTCATATGTCGCCTAACTTGTAACGTTCACGGGTTTAAGGATTTAAAAATTTAAAAAGAACACGGATATTAAATATTGGTACATAACTTCAACAAGCCTTTAATACTACTGACAAAGGTATGTGTGCATTTAGACACGATCAATAGGAATAGAAGTCAGAGCTACGCTACCAATATTGCTGTTAGATTCAAAGTACCGCTAATGACTACATTATATCTCGTTTAAGACTCTATTCATTACACTCTCCTAAGGCCTCATACAAGAAATTATAAATTAAAAAATTATAAATCCCAGTATCGCCAGTGGTGTTAAACATAGGTGGTCTTTTTAAAGTAAAGTTGTTGCCGACCCATCGTTTCTTTAATCTCGTTGTGTAAGTTACTGCCTGTGGATAGTTTAATCTGCGCCTTTCAAACTTCACTTACTGATCATACTAAATGACTGAGAAAAGAAAATAGCAATACTGCAGCGCTAGCCTAACGAAGAACATCAATGCACCAATTAAGTAATCAAAAACACGCTAATCATATTTAACGTATTTCCAATTCTAGGTAAATACATATGTGCTTTACCATAATAGTAGGAAAGATATATTAGAGATAGAAGCGAGACCGTTTTTACTATGGTTTCGGCTGTTAGGCTTCACGCCTCAACGCAAACTTGATTCCTTCTGTCGCTCATAGTTTTAATGAAGGGCCAGGAAGGGATCGTAAAAAAACACCAAAGCCTTTCCTGAAATGCCTAGGTGATCTCAGAGGACCGCAGACACATCTATTTACTACCCAAGTAAAGTAAAAAGTCTGGACGAGTTGCCATAACCGTATCTGTGCTGAAATGTTGGATAACAAAATACGCGTCATGGTACCAGCTAGGTGGAACAGTCTGTAGGAAAATCGTTAAGTCCTTAAAACGGAAATGTCCAAGTAACAGCGTACGATAGTGAATCCAGCAAAGCTTGTCTTAGTTAATGATTCAATATCAAGAATATGGTGATTTAAGTAAAGCTTTTAAAGGGACTATGATAAGAATATTTTTCATGATCTCATTGTAATTAATTTGCCGGAGTAACGCACTCATACGAGAACGATTTTGTCTGACGTACGTGCTAGTTAGTACACGTAATTACAGTCTTGTTCAAGTTCGTTTTAGAGTGAAACGAAATATATGTATATAAAAACAAATTTAGCAGTTTGAATGGTGCTATTTCAGTGGTCATTATCTCTTTCTTCCTTAATCCCTTATTAATTCTGTATACCATTCGAAAGCGTTCTCTTTCCTCTAAGAGTTCGTGGTAATTCCCTTATGTAGTGTTATGTCAATTTCACGGATATTTCTGGTAAAAGAAAGTGCAGGTTCAATTTTGATTTTCTATTTTGTCTTGGAAAAGTTACTGAAGCAGTTCGGGATACTCATGCCGTGTGTGGAATGGATTCCGTCCTGATAAAAACTGCTCAGAGGTATTTTTCTCGATTCAAAGATGGCATTATAAGCTTGAGAATACGCCTTACTCCAAGATCATTCGAGAGTGACGAAGATCTGCGATGACAAAGAACTGCTAAATTTGACAGCCAAACGAGCTGTAAACACAGGGCTATCGAGAATGCCTTAGATCTGTTTTATGCTGATAGAACCTTTTCCCAATGTTTACTATATTTAGGGGTGCAGAGCTGTACCAAGTAGGCAACTGCCACATGTAGTAGTCTTCCTACAGAATCAGCATTATGACTAAATTGCGCAATTTAATAGGCTTTTGTTTTCATGTGTGGAAACACTAGCAATCACGAGGTACAAACGGCACTAGATAGACGATTAAACTATAGCTGTCGTCTACGCTCTGGGAAAAAAACGTAGACTGCCCATTGAAGCAATAAACCTAGTGACCCCGAGACGGCGAAGATGCTTTGTGTTACATGTCCTATGTGATCCCTTTGTTCTCTATAGTTCAATTTTGAGTAGTCAGGCAACTCTTCGTACAGGGAAAATTTTAGAGCATTCCGTTCCAGAAGTAACAATGTGTTCTGATGTAGTTACTAATGGCCTAGTAGATATGCTGCTGATATAGATGAGGCTTATAGGAGATCTTCCCTTTTCTTTTTTAAGCCACAGTTTCAACTGTAATTGCAACATATTATTTGCCAACACATATTAGGGCAATTAACAGTTGAAAGACAATATATGAAACAGCGTTACGATTTTGAGTAGAGCGTGTTGTGTCACTATTTTAACATGTTGAACACCGCCAAAACGCTTAGAGCGCTGCAGAACCCTTCGTTAGAAGCAGGGATTTTAGCCTCAGCAGCTTAATGGCTTACTAAGGCTCAAGCCATTTGTGTTCATGTATCTATCAACTAACTATTACATTCTATTCTTACCTTACCTTAGAGGACTATTCTTTTTTAACTAATCATCAAGGTAATACGACCGCCTGGTGGCGCCATAACTACTCCAGCATACTAATAATTCTGTAGCAATTTACACAGGGTTTTCATTAGCTTATTAAAATGCACTAATATGCTTATTGTTTTTTATTGCACTTCCATTTTGTTTAGGCACTTTATTTGGATTTCAACAGAAAGGGTGCCTTATTCGATGGAATAATTCAAGGCGTGTAAATAGATGAGGTAGTAAATAGAACGAATCAGTAATACAACAACTTTTGAGCAACATTTTTGCAATGTGGCGCTGGTTCCTATCCCAGCTTGCAATTTCTACTGCAGTCACATCTATATCTGGGCGCTTGCGTCCTGTAATAGTTTTTTCTTCGGGTGAACTAGGGCGACGTGATAGCCTTTTAATTACTAGAGATGTTGGAAAAACTATATATCAAATCATTTATAACGCAGCCAAGTTTTGCTATTTTTGAGGTGATCGAATAGGAACCGGCATAAAAGTAAGTTTGAAAAGTAGACCAAATTACTCAATAATTTAGATAAACATATTTTCTTTAGGCTGTGAAAAGAATTATCTGTTAGCATTGGTTGAGCAATTTATCCTTAGACAGGGACACTGCCCGCTAGAATAGTAGACGTTTAAATATTTGGAAGAAATATATTGTACACGCGCTATATTATACACAAAGGTTACGCGATTTCTATATATTTTATTATATATTGTAACTATTATTTGCCTCTTTAGATATTAGCATAACGGTAATGTTCGTCTTAAGAACTTCTTTAACTTTGCGCTTGTTTTTTATTCATCTTAATAAACCTGCCAGCTACTTTTACAGTTTAGATTCCTTCAATCACCGAAGGTCATGAAATATACATATGCATACTTGATCTATTTTGTGCATGCCGCTATTGACCTTCGTAGAAAAAGCGATACATCTTTCAGAACTTCAAACTTTCGAATTTAGGGATTTACGATTAATTAAAAAATGGTATACGATACACTGCTACTCAAAGCAAAACTCTCGCATTAGGCACAACCTAAGTACATTTGTTCGTCAATTGCAGCTAGTTAAAAATTTATATTTAGCACATTTGAAAATTTTTAAAAACCTTAGCTATAATTTCCGCCACATCTATAATATAATATTATTAGAAGATCAACTAGATGCGATATCGACTATCGAAATCTCTAAGCGTTACTTCCTTCCACGATTTCCGCAAATTGGTTCTCCGCAAAATTCCTTTGATATGTAAAGAAATTTAAACGGGTTTTACAGAAAATATTTATAAAGATTGAGAAAAGTTAGGTGGCAAATTAGTGTCTTTTTGCATTTAGAAGGCTATTAGAATATGAACATCGAATTTTAAAAAATTCTGCCCCGAACCCAACTCTTTTCGGATTTCACCCTCACCTAAAGTTGGCATACTTTTGTTACCGTGGAAACTGTTTGGCATGATGCTCGTAGCAACGGTCGTGAAGACACCATTGTGGTACCAAATAATTTCATATAATTTGACAAAGCAAAAACATCGTTGCCAGTGTAGCAGTTTGGGTTAGAATTCATAAGCAACCAAATGTTTTTAAGAATGAAATAGCGAATTACCTAAGTTAAAAGGCGGATGGCAAAATGATTACTTGTGAAGTCAGGGTAGAAAAAACATCGACTAATAGACCGAAGCACTACGGCAACTACATATCCAGCCGCTGCGACCAGTTACCGGACCGAAATATCACTGGAGACGCGGTTATAATGATATCAATAACTATCTATAATATGTTTGAATAAAACCAGAGAGATGTTTCAATATCCGATATGTAGGAGAAAGTTCGTTCCACAGACCCTTGGTAGGTCGGGGTACCGATTATTATACCAATAAAAGAAGTCTTCATTCAAAAATAGGTTGAACAGCTGTAATCATCCCACTCGCGATAAAATACTAACCAAAAGCAAAACTTGAATTGTCATGGACTGTTCCTGGTATCTATGTAGCCGCTCTATACCACACTCACTCCGTAAACTGTTGGACCTTACTACAAGATAGTCAGACGTTAATCTATTATGAATCAGCCGCTTTGGAGTTTTCAGAGTAACTGTTTTGCGATCATTGATAGTTGCAGTTCGTGCAATGTTGCATGTAAATACTGCAGGAACATGCGGCATGAAAATGGAAAAATCTGCATGAGCTTTGTTGGACTTTTTGAGCGTCGTTGAATATTTAACGATAAACTATAGTGTATTTATCATACGAAATTTATCTGTCAAAGTCTGTTTTACATATTTCCATTATTAGATCTAGTGTAGTCTCTTCTTCAATCTTCCAGATCCTGATTTAGAGGTTACACTTTAATTCAGGCCAAGCTGTTCGACTTTGGAAAAGGACGCCAGTTTTAGTCTTACATCTATTGGATTTATAAGCGTGTTCCCTCGAAATCTATGAAAATCTACTCCAAGTAAGTGATCGCTACTTTTAGCTTGAGCTCATGTGATTGGTGCGTGCAGATTCCACTACAATTAAAAGTAGCATGTGGCCCTGACGTCGAAATTTCCCCTAGTAGATATTATTTCCTACAGCCATAATGTATAGGGCATTGAGAAAATTGCGTGTCGCAGACGATCAAGCATTTAGAAAATAACCTAAAGGTTTAGTATAAAAGCAAAAGTCGTTATTCTACCCAACTTGTCAAGTGGAGTCGCAACACTGCCATGAAAGCCCCATCAAGCTAGACCGCAGTATTTCAAACAAGCGACTAATCGAATGCGTAACGGCAATCCTGGACGTAAAACTTGAACACTGAGGACCCAGGCTGGTAGTACCTGGTCTATAGTTCAAATTGTGCTTCATGATATTAGCATCTGTTCACATCAATACAACATGGTCTGAAAAGCGAAACAAAACAGAGTTCGAGAAATGGTTAAATAGCTTTCAGTCTCCATTTAAATCTACTACAATTGAAAAATCTAAAGTGAGGGGGCCATCGGTCTGTACAGTGGTGCAATGTAACAGAGCTACTGGGGTGGAAAAAGGATGATATCGGTCCGGAACATCGGTCCATCCGCATCGAAAGCATATTCACTATTTTAATGCCATGAATGGCTAAAAGCTGAAAAAGAATTATCTCGATTTACTCTTCAAGTATTGCTCAGAGCTATTCTGTGGAACGTTTGCGTACCATCAGCAGACAGTTGCATACAGCAAACCTAATGGAGATTTTAGAACCAGGTTTCTTTCAGTAACTGTACCGGCATTTTGAGATCTGCTGAGCCCAGCTGCTCCGCACATTTACAGGTAGGCGTACGAGCGTCCACGATGAAAGTAAAAAACAACAATTTGCTTCTATTTTCTAAAAAGCATCATCGGCAGCCCGAGCGAGATGTGGCGGTACAAACTATATGAATTCCATGCAATAAATTGTATCTTCGTTTTTATATGTTGCTTGCCAAATACTATACTGTGCGATTAGCCATGTTTGGTCGACCAATTGTCTAAAACTTAGTTAGAAAGCCGTATTATGAGTTAAATACCTAAGCTTTAAATAATTTTTATTTAAATAATCATACTCCAAGCGGCTTCCTTGAGGAACAGATGCACCAGAAACAATTTAGACGCTATTAGTGTATATTTTAGATCGATAAGTGCCGATCGAATGCTTAAAAAAGAAAAACATGAAATAATCGTAATGATATTAATCCAAACAAATAAATATATTATTTGATATAACTGTGCTTATAACATGCATTTGTTTTTCTAGGAAAAGTATTTTGATAGTGGCCTGTGGGGAATTTTAGACAGTTTATTTTGCAAGCTACTTTTCAAGAACTGCTACCCACAATATTTAGAAGGCGACGCCTGAACAACAGCATGAACTTCTATGACAGATCACTACCTTCAGGTGCACACTATTTTTCCAAGATTCTCTGTCTACCCTTAGCAGGTATCGACGAAACCTTCTATGCAGTTTTTAGTCATTTCGTTGCGCATGACAGCGAAAAAATTATCTTCAGATTCCTTACATTATTTGCATTGTAGGAACACAGGTATAACGCTCTAAGCCATATCATATATAATAGTAATCCTCACATGTTTCGTGTGAGGATTCTTACCAACCATATATCTATTAAATTAGTTTTGTTAATTACATATATACTTTTTTTGTTGGTTACGATATTGATTGATAGTCGCGATTGTTCTTCCTGTGTAAACATTTTTCGTTCTCACCTCTGGGGGAATCTTTTTTCTTAGAATCTTAGAATCTTCTTAGAAATTTAATATATTTCATTGTTAAAATGAGTCAGTTTCCTGCTCCTTTTACTACTTTTCTCATTTAGTCCTGTAGAATGTGAAGCTAATTTTAATTAGTTTTCTATATAGGAAACTTTTTAACCACCTATGCCAGAGCCCGATAGATTTTAGTTCTTATGCCTATCTTAGTCTATGTGCTGTCAGTTTTCCAATGTGTCTCTCTCTCACTTTGAACTGGCCAAAACACGTGCGTACTGCCCATCACATTGAGTTTACTTAAAAATATACGCCAAAAGAACCAAGTAGCGATTAACGATGACATTTTTCAAAGTAAAACTCGTTAACTAACCGATCGGATTAACGCAGGGAAACAATCTTAGCAAACTACCCCTTTCAGCGGCAACCACCGACCCGGCAGAAGTGACTGCAATTTAATATACACAAGCTGGCGCATTGCCTAGTATAGTTTAGTAGGATTAATTTCTTTTTTGTCGAATCCTAGCCATACTGAACGCTGCATGAAAAAAGAAAGCAATAAAATTTTATTGAGGGGAGGTTCTTTGCCTAGACCATGTTAAGTGAAGTTCTACTAAATACATTCTGGGATCGCATATCAGCGTGCCTCGTCTTTTGATTTGCTCGATAAAAGGGCTCAAATGGGCCGAATGCTCACATTGTGTTGTTAGGATCAGTTAAAAAAATGTGGTTTTTCGCATGAAAATAGTGCAGATTTGGCGCTGCAAGAGAATACAAATCCCAGCACAGGCTACCATGCAAGTCGCTGATCTCCCGTTTTTCCAAATGCCGTTGCATGCCTGTAGTAGATATGAAAACTACCCACTCCATATTTAACCAAACTTTAAAGGTATATGCACTTACATATTTTGTACTTACGTTTCGATAAATATCTAAATCCGTAACATAAACGTACAAATAAGCACTATAATTGCTTGCCACTGTTACGGTAGCTGAAGAATAGCTGACGGAGTCTTTTTCTCAGTTAAACGTTAGGAAGCTCAGTTGTAACAAAATAAAAACAATGTTGGCGGTTATATGATATCCACAAAGCCTTTAGTTTTGAATTTGTCTATATAAAGTTTCACTAAGAATATTCGACTTAAACCGTAGAACGCTTAGTGAAGAGTTTTCAGCCATCCAGGCAGCGCGGATGAGTTTTTGTCATGTTGGTAGACATAGTCGCTCTGGGAAATCAAAACAAAAACGAAATAGAACACGTTATCATGTTTCAGTTACTGTGTGTAAAATATTAAGGTTTTTCGTTTTTTCCTTCTATTCCCTATCTAGCAACACTATTTTGAATTTTTAATCGAACAATAGGAGGGCCTCATCGCATTTCCTGAAGCTTTTTATTAAGCTTTAAGCATTAAGCTTTTTTTGCCATTATTGCCTTAGAAGTATTGAAAATATTTTTTTTATTTTATTTTTTTTCATTTCGTGTGGTTGGAACTTTATTTTCGAGGCAAGTGAGAGCTATATAGAAAGTTCAATTGGTGATTAATCATACAATATTAGACTAGTCCAGGGTGCGCGGTCCTAAAGAAAGTTTATTTAAGAGGATGAACAAGAAATTGATGATAAAGGGAGTCGATAAATAGGGGTGAATTATTAGAAGCAGATCGTGTTGGCGTAATCTTTATATATATATATAAACGAAACGATAGAACGATATAGAAACGATAGGTAAATATTTTGCTGAACGAAACACGATAGACTTTAAAAAAATGACTCTAATTTAGAAGCGCTTTTTTTAAGGACATTTATGCGCGTTTCTGGATCAGAATTAAAGCCATTTTCGAAGTGCGCAGTTGAAACGGGCCGTCAGGAACGCTTTTATACAAAAAGTTCAGCAAATTTATATTTGTAACTTTTCGATATCAATGAAAACTGTCGTCATGTATTTCAGATCTGGCTAGCAAGCTCTGTGCACAAGATGTGGAAGTAAACCCAAAAACATTTACTTAATTAAATTCAAAACATCAAAGCCTTTCAACTAAAAGAGAAAAAGATTTTAATCTATACTGTACATTTAGAACAAATAGGAATGCTCCCCTTTTTCTTAAGGCAAACGAAATGCAATAAATATATTGTAGGCCTTTCTATGCATTGACACTTCACTTTTTTGGACACTCAATAAAGCGAATTCCTATAAATAGGTTTTGTGACAGTGCTTAGCGCACAATGTTAACTTCTATTCGGACGGGCACCATGAAGTCTCAAAAAATAATTTGTGAGAAATGTTGCGACTTGCATCTTGCAAGCCGTGGTTTTGAAGAACTATAGAAATATCTTATGTCTATTTCATAATCATTCAAAAGAGTCATTGCGTAGCTCGTGAGACATATTTGCTTACTGATGGACCTGCACTACCCGTGTAATATATTTAAACCCGTGTAATACATTAAATAAACTTAAATAGAAAAGACTGAATAAGTTCGCATAATTTTAACTGAAAAAAGTGCGTTTCTTTAATATTTTGGTTTATGTACGTGGGGCTTGCTTGCAGCTAGTGTTTCTACTGGAACGAACGAATGTATTCGGTATTTAAAAGGGCCAAACAGACGAGACTTTTGTTTCTGCAAGTGCCCACTCTGATAGCATAGCAGATTTGCCTCAATGCCACGCAAAGAGCAACGTATATGGAAACAGCTTCAAGAGATAAAATGCCAGACATACGAAAGACAAACGTCACCCAAGGACGAAACTGTTACTACGTACTTGTCCTCCCATTGAACGTGGTAAGTTGTTTTCGTCAATGTATTTCCTAAGCGACTTTTTGTCGACAAACTTGATTCGATCAATGCCGTTTGCTGGTACCAGACGGCTGACAATTTTCCAGCACGCTGTTTAGAGAAAGAGATAGAAAACTTTTTTTAATTACATACCTATTCTTACTTTGTGTTTTGCTACAACCTATAGATAAGATACCAGTATTTTTTACGAGCATTTTTGTATGTTGGTTTTATTCCTTGTCCCTGGGATCTTCGATTCTCATTATACTTATATATGCAAGAATCATAATAATAGCTTCCGGTTCAATTGTGTTGAGATTAAAGATGTCGAGCATTGCTTCGAACCGCTAACTCGTTACACAAAACGAAATGCGCCTATAAGCATCCCTCAAACCAGACAAACTCCAACTCAGCCTATGAAATCATACGAAGTAATGTTCATACAAGTTATGTAAGTGTAATCAGCTAACTAACATACCATGTAATATAACTGGTAACTCATAGATGAGGACAAAGTCCAGACAATCAGGATAGTAGCTTTTGAAAAGCTTTATCAGGAACTTTACGTAGCCCATATGCTGGTTGATCGTAGAATGCAAAGACTGAAGTTAGAATTTGACGTTTACAACAAATAATTAGAAAATTTTAACCATTTATATAAAATCTTTCAATCTATGACAAAAACGAGCTACTCGGAAACTGAATTTATCGAGTTGCAACGAATTATACATAGAAGAAAACTCCTTCTCCCTGTGTCTAGTTCGTACCCATATAATATTGCATTGTTTGCCTAATAAAACTGGTATGGATAATACGAGGATATCGTAAGCGATGCTACTCGAAAACAACATATTAGGATAACAGTTTTGCTTACAAAAAGCTTAAAAAAACTTATCCTTTATACAACATAATTAATTCATCCGATGTTATTTTATCCTTACTGTTTACTCAATTACCAGATTCTCTTTCCTGGCCTTTGTGCAATCAAAGAGCAGTGTAACATTGCCCTTACGTCTTATAACTGCTTCTTCCAAAAACATCACTAGATATCGATGACACAGAGTCTCCTCTTGACTATCGAACGGTTCAAGAATGAGGTCCGCTCGGAAGATAACTGCAATAGACAAGAAGTTTAAATATATCATGATAGGTTGTACAAAAAGTATTGACCGTTTTTGGATCTAAATATTTTATGTTTAATTTTGAGATAATATAACGAAACTAAGTATGCGCGGTTTTGATCGATATGCCATGCTCTCTGGCAACTGGAGCTTCAGTGATTTCCGAACAAAAAACAAGTCATTTCTCTATTGAAATTAAATTACGTTTACTAAAGAAGTTCTACAGAGACCAAAATTAATGAGAGTTTAACGGTGCAGAGCCCTGGCTCTACGGTTTATATAAGAAAGTTTCCTATCCAAGTTCTCTCGATTCTTGCAAGTAGCTAAAAATATATGTAATATGGCATCGTCATGGTGGAAAATGACACCTTTTCTGGTTACCAATTCCAATCCATATTTTTCAATCGTTTTTAGAGATTAAAAAAGAGATTTTTAGAGATCAATCGATTTACCAACTCATAATGCATTACTCCTTTCAAATCCCATGAAACATCACCTTCTTTAACGTTAATGGGTTTCCCACAGGTTGTAGAACCTATTTTTTTCCCTTCACAGGTTATTGTCGTATATGATTAATTTTTCATTATCCGTGATCAACGGTTATAGAAATAACTTGATTTCGCTGCGGTTCAGTAGAACATCGCGAATGAAAATACGATAATTTTTCGTGATAATTCGTGTAACACTCAACCATCGAGCTTTCTTTTGGCGGTCAGCCTTCTTCAGATTTTAAAATTTCTGGAACGAAAGCTACAGAACCGTCTTTGAGCCGTTCTATCTAATAATGCGCCTTGACTATAAGTAGCATAAAATGTATATACATTTTTTGCGAGCTTGGGCAGCATTTGTGCCCTTATCGCAATAGGACTGCAAAATATAGCATCTTTTTGCAGAAATTTTGCTCCTATTTAAGCCGCTTTAGAATTAAAACATTTCAACAAATTTAACGCATCTACTAATGCCAAATCTCTAGCACAAATGACTTATTTACCTGAGATATATAGGAAAATGTTTTCAACAATCCAGTATAATTTTATAAGATGGTCAGGGAGTTGGACGGATATGATTGTCTAGCAAAGTATTATTATATTCAAGTCTGCAGCCAAATTAATTACGGTACTTGATAAAAAAAAAAGTTGGAATCGAGTTTAAAAAGTGAAATAAACTTTGATAGGAATGGTATGTTTCTGCTAAGAGTAACCAAAAACGCGCAAATGTGTTGTCCAGTATTATTTCTTTTGTGCTCGTGACCAACCTTTAATTGTCGGTAAGAAGGAGATTTTGTCTCACATCGGCAAACTTATATAAACTTGATTTTTAGGAAATGAGGCTTGACCCTAGTTACGAAATGGTGGGCTTGATTTTAACCGGAAAAGAAGAATGCCTGCCTTGACTTTATGCTAATTTTCCTCACCCCTATAGAAAGTTACTCTAATATCGCTCAAGATACGATTTGTATTTTAATTTTTTTTTTTTTACATTTAAATTTGAACATTAATTAGCTTGTTCGCAGTAGACCGAATAGAGCAGATGGAAATTTCCAAATCATACGTGTCTCATTTTAGCAGGACAGTTTTACGCAGAAAGACGCAGTAGTACGCAGAAAGAATGTTGGCGTTTCAAAGAAAACAAATGCATATCTAATAGTGTTCATGTGGGGAACTTTTATTTATCCAAAAACTATATGTTGTGAGATAAAAAAAAGGTTAAAATGATTTGACCGATCGATAATGTTTTCTTCCTATAAATCTTCACAGTGTAAAGCAGATGCGTAACTGCTTCCGTTATATCCCAAGTTAGCTGTGACCTAAGAAGATTAAGAAATCACTTAAACATAGCAAAGAAATACCTATGCTATCGACATCCTACGTTTAGGTTCTGCTTGACATAACCATATCTTATTAGTATTGTACAGGTATCATTAACATCACATCCATGTTATATTACTATTATAGACTATTAAATTGTTCCCCATGTACATAATTCATACATACCCCTGCTTCTGCCACTTTGTTCCGTCCACCGCCTAGCATTGCTTCTACACAACTCAGATTCACCTTCTAAAATTTAAATATTTTTTTTCTTCTATTTCCATTCCGTATTCGTCAGAAAAGACTTAAATGTAACACATATATTTGAAATAGTCTATGTACATCTTATATTAAATATATAAATAAATAAATAAATTCTATTAAATATTTTAATGGTAATGCTATTATACAGATCTGGGTTAAGAGTTTAACTAATTTAAAAAGAGGAACAGTTGTATTATATTAAGGTGCTCAAAAAATGCCGATGTAAAAACAAACGGAAACTGTACATATAAACTCAGCCAGTCCGACCATTTCGCAGCACCGATTATTAATAACGGCTTAAATATTTAGCATCCTCATACATACATTGTATTTTTTAGAGGATGTCAGACTTCGGCGCGCAGCTATAGCATTTCATAACGAGCCATTTTCGCCAGACTTCATGCTTCGAACAAACTGAACAGTCATAGTTATTTAGGCAAATTCGCATACTTCGTGTGCCGTTGAAGTCCTAAGGCCACTTTTGCATTGACGTCTTGGTCGAAACACTTCAGTGAAACAGTGGCTGTCAGGCAGATTACCTTCAAACAGTGTTAGAATGATGACCGATTATGCACCGCCCCGTGTCAAGCGAAGACCTCACTTTAGGTGAAGGACAGATATTTTTTAATAAATATCTGCAACCTATACCACCTAGCCACAAAACGCAACGAGCAATTCAAGAGAACAAATCTAAAAAGCAATGCGATTTTTGAAATGAGTGTTCATATCGCATGTACGAAAAATTGAAAAAAAAACTACAGTGACTATTGTCAATAAATAAGTTGATATTGCTAATATACACTTGTTGAGAATTATCGGAATGAGTCATAGTGGATAAGTAAGCTAAAAGAGCAGAATATGGAGGCACAGTTTGACAACAGCGCTTAAAGAGAGAGGGAAAAATGGCCAGGCATTCCGCTGGGTAAGAGATTGACGCGGGCTGGAGACGCATAATGAGCTACGGTGGGTCAATTCAACGACAAGTCTCTAAGGATACCGATGGATGTTAGAGAGCGGAACATTGATGTTTTCTGTTTTTGTAAGCACAATTGGTGATTTGGATAAATGATTAAAATGAGCTCGGCATAATCCTAAAGATCGCTCTGTTGTCTAGCCAAAGTTCATTATGTATTAAAGTGTATATTTGAGACAATGAAATTAAATTTTGGCTGTACTAGTTATAGAAGTTTCTTCTTCTGATTTTAACTGACATATGATGGGTTATGTATGATACATAATAGAACCGCTTTGTACATATACCTTCGACTTTAGGAAACTAGAAACATGTCACCTATTGCGGCTACTGAAGTCAACTCGCTGTGTCTTTCTTTGTTTCTCTCTGAGTTTATCATCATCTACGAAGAGCTCCTAGACCTCATTGTGATACTGCTAGCCGTCAGTCTGCTTTTAAAATGCGGATCGTGAAGACAATTATGCTTATGTAGAAAATTACTTTTCACTTTAGTAGATATTACTAATGCCAAACGTAAACTACTTTAGACAAGCGTTGCAGGTTACAGATTCATATGAGACACATAGAGTGAGGTAATTTTACGCACAGACAATTAGTTGATATATCAAAATTTCTTGCGGTTATAAATCTAAAAAGCCATCAGCTAGATACACAGTTTCGTCGTAATACGCGACGATACATGACTTAAACAATTTACCTCGTCCGCCTGTCCCCGTCTATGCTTACTAGTTGATTCCTCTATTTATTAAAGGTAAATCTAACCGATCTTCTAACGTGATGACCGTTACAATATAAAATTAGAATTCATTCTTGTAGTCATAGTAAAAATCACTTGGTGACTTCCAAGCGCTTTTCCAGAGTCCTGAATCTGAAGGATAATAACTGCAATATATATTTTTAGCTGCTCTTCACTGAGATTAAGAAGTTATTTAATTGAACTACAGAAAAAAACACATAATAATTTTGTTACGATGTGAGGCGTTGTCTCACAACCTCTCATCAATTAGATTATCTTGCACTAGTAGGACGATTGTAAGCTCTACCTCTCCATATACATCCGCATTAAGAAATTTAACACATTCTAACATGTTTAACGAAAAACATTATTTAAGTCCACCCATATTGTTATTAAATTATACATTAAAAATTATAGGTTTAATATATATTATATATTAAAAACAATAGGGTAGCAAAAATTACTTGCATTCTTCATTAAATGAATAATAATAATGACTTCTTTATGCTTACTTAAAATTGGAAATATTTACACATGACATAAACTTGCA